>NW_019104069.1:33851-89199 GCF_001856785.1 Myzus persicae | reverse complement strand
AATTAATTCAGTTTCTTGCACTGTAAATTTAATAAAAAGTCAACTATTTATTACTATACAAATAAAATACATCAATCTACTGTTACATATATAGGATGATTCACCAAGCATTCACACTTTTTTTTCTTCAATAATGCAGTTATTAAAATGTGCGTTACAGAACTCAACAAATGACTGTAACTTGTTGCAAACAAACAAAAATTAGGAATATAGACGGTTTTTTTTCTAGTTGGTATCTTGTAATTTGAGTATGCTTAGTGAATCACTCTATATAAAGATTTAAATTTAAGACTTAAATAAGTAAAAAAAAATTAAGGTAAAAAATTGGGGGTGAACATGTTTGAAAAATCTCCCTGTATATCATTCCCACTATCTGAATCTGAAGTCTGTTGGACTTCAGAAGGCTGAAATTGTTAAAATAAGATGCTTAAACTACATTAATTTAACCACCTTAAAAGTAAAATAAATAAACATGTGAATTGTTAGTTAAAATTATACATTATAATATGCATGCTGGTACACATAGGACATAGGTACACAGTTCAAGATTAATGTTTATTTTTTATAGAACTTACAAGAAGTTTTAGAGTTGGTTATTAAATCAGTTATTGATTCTGTTGTATTTATAATATCACTAGTGTTTGAAACATTTATTTGGCTAACAGAAGAGCAGCTATAGTGCGAAGAAGAAGCCTCAATGTTAATGTTTGTAATATCTATAATCAAACAAAAGTATACTCATTAAAATTCTAATGTTTTTACATAAAATAATGGGCAATATGATAAACATTAAATATTTTTTCCTACTTTTATTATAGGAAATAAAATAACCAAAATTATGTTTCAAAAATAAAAATTAAATACCAACCTAAGTTTTTCTTAAACATTGATTTAAAATTTAATTTCTGTAAAATAAAAATTGGTATCTAGCTCTAGAAAATGTCTTACTTCAAAAAGGTGAAAATTGAACTTGTGAAGTTTGAAGAATCTATTAAATAAGTGTTTCTGATCTTGAATTTTTAACTAAATAATCTATCTATTATCTACTTAGCATTATTATCATAGGTTAACGTTAATCGTTAAGTATAAGAAAAAAATTATTAAAATCCCAGTTAAATTAGTCAAATAAGATTTGTAGGACTAGTACAATCAATAGATGAATAATAATTATTCTAAATTGTATAATACTATTGAAAAATATTTGTTCAAGACTGAATGCATAATACAATTAAAAATAAACAATTTACTTAAATAAATAAGCTTTTAGTATATACCTACCTTTATTTGGTAAAGACTGATTATGCACTTCGTCATCAATTGTTCTTTTCTTTGCCATAAAAGAAAGTATATTTGTCACAGTTTTTGTATTTTTTAATTTAGCAACATTACATGCTGTTAAATGACGATTCCAATTAGTTTCATTTATCTTCAATCTTTTTCGTCCACATAGACACACATTACGTTCTGACATTATTAAAAGTTTAAGACGCGATAATCAAACTAATTGAATATTGGTTATGTAAGACACTAAACGGCAAACATCACACAATAAAAATTAACAGCCAACAAAAATAAAAAACAAAGTAGACGTACACCGTAAATCAGCACTGCTGATATTATCGTCAACGATCCACCATATCTAATTTAATAAATTCAAAATTATACTTTTCTAAAAATAGAATTGGTGATTTTGTATTGATTTCGATATCACTATGTCGCTGATACCCGTGTAGTGCCCCGCCATACACCAATACCAACCAAGCCAAAGATCAAAATAGAATCACAGAACATTGGTCGAACTGTCTACTAGAAAATATCTATTGATAACTCTTCTGACTTGGAATAATTATGATTTCAGTATTACACTAATACACTATACACATTTACACGATTAGTCAATAGGTACACTTTGCGTTTGCACATTGGAATGTAATAATGTTAACTATTATAGACGTCAATTAATACTCAATACTAGTACTAATACTCAATAGTAATTTCATAACTTTTTTTGGCATACTCACCACTTACCCACCCGACGGCCACGACCCTGGACCCACCCACCCACCAGTCTATAGATGGGACAGTTGACCCAAAAATTCTGCATCACGCCGCCACTGAATACCTCTACTGCTACAATTCGGACCCGCAAGTTCATGACCAATCGACTGCTATGCAGAAACCAAATGGTGAGTAAATAATTTATGTTTCTACAACTCTTAAATTCAATTTCCAACAAATATAAAATGGCCAAGAAATCTAAAATTCTATTTTACATACAATATTTAATTTTATGAATACAAATTACAAAATTAATTGAACTATCAATTAACGATGCTGTGTATTGTCTAATTAAACTTACTTAATCTTCCAAAATGGTGAACAAAAATAATATCTACCATTAACACTTAGATAACTTACTATAAAATATGTATTTTTGTTAATTCTATAGATTTAGCATCAGCAATTATATTCTTAACACCAGCATAATATGCAGTTTCTTTAAAATCCAATCCATAAATATTTGTCTAAATTCAAAAATATTAACTTTGATGAATGTATAAATTATAATCTAACCTTTTAAACTTTAGAACATGCTTATGCAATATATCTAATGAGAGTGTTCTGTTATTTATAGTAACTACCATTTTTGGAGCTAAATTTTTATAAATATAAATAAATATAAAACTATTTCTTTCCATTGAAACTTAAAAAAATATTCTACATTTTAAGTGGGATTTTTTCATTTTAAGAATAACAAATTTACAATATAGCTCAAAGGATCCAAAGTTTGTTTAACTGAACTCATCTAACTGTAATATGTTTTAAATGATTAACAGTATAAAACTCAAGTCCGTTTTAATCTGTTAAGGTTTGATTTATAATATTTTGATTTTAGGCATTTTATTACTCCTAGCTCTAAACTTGCTTGCTGTCAAAAGATTGAAAATAGACCATAATAAATTAAAATATGTTTAAAAAATTGTATGGTTTGAGTAAAACTCGGGCCAGTACATATGAAACACTTGTAGTTTTATTTTTCTCTATAAACCAGTAGTGTGCAATCCTCCAAAACCAAATTGTATTCAAAATTTATTAACACCAGGGTTATTTGTATTATATTAAAAGTTATTATTTTATCTTTTACTTAGTTACATTTAATTGTAAACAATATTTTATTTATTTAGGTTGTTGATGTCATGCATCCAGGAAAACCTTCTCCAAAAACTGATATTCGTGAAAAATATGCTAAGATGCAAAAAGTTTTACCTGATGTTGTATTTGGTTTCCAAACATGTTTTGGAGGTGGAAAATCGACAGGTTTCGCTCTCATCTATGAGGCATTAGATCATGCAAAGAAGTTTGAACCAAAATACAGGTTACAAAGGGTAATAACATTTTTATAGCTATTTTATAAATATTTACTAATCAAATTATTTATTTAGCATGGACTTTTGAAAAGGAAAGGAAGAACAGAATGAAGAAGATGCGAGGTACCAAAAAGACTAAAGTTGGGGCCACCCCTGGAAAGAAGGTACTGTAATAAGTAATTTAGCCATGTTTCCAATACGAGCTAACTATAAACTAATGACTTAATTCCGGTGGCGGAAATTACTAATGTGGAGCCGCACTATTTTATGGGCCATGTTATCACTTATCAAATATAATATAATGTATATGATGTATATTATCAGCATTTATTTGATTATATGATATTATATTATTATTGAATATTAATTATTAGTTTTTACTTTATTACACATATTTAATATAGTAATAATATTATATTATACATTTTTAATATAGTATGTAATGTCAAATATTGAAAAAAGGTACTTCACAGGTTAGTGTACACATTTTATTATACAAAAATATATAACTTAATTTACATGTTCCAAAAAGGAACTTTAGAGAGGTAATTTTTCGATTAAAATAAATATTAATATTAATATTAATTATATCGATAGATCTTTTGCCGTCACAAGTTGACGTTGCCCAGGGTGTACTACGTGGAAGCTATCTATCATTACACCCCATGACTTAAAAAATTAATAAATTACTAACAGGTGTGTTTTTGATACATGACTGAACATAAACCACTAGAATTGAATTCCCTTAGTGTTAGAAGTGTGGGACAAATACTGTTCAATTTTTTTGAACCTATCAGTTTTGGGATTATTTTCGTCATGCTTTTTAATCTTTTTTCCCCTGAACGATGACATATATATTTGGTGACAGTACATGTTTTGGTTTTTCACCATACGGCTTTAGAAAACTGAAAGTACGATTTTTGTTCCACATTAATTTTCTATTTTTCAAACTCTTTAAAGTTTTGGAACTGTAATTGTTCATATAGGAAGACAAGTCTATGGTCTCTTTGGTAGTGTTCATTAATGCGTTTTCTTGTGTCAACATTTTGTTCACACATGGGGCATTTAAAATGTTTAATCTACAATTAAGTTATGAAAAACCCATGTTAATTGTCATAATTACAAAGCTGTATAGGAAAATATCTTACCTTTGGACATTCAGCAGTTTTGTACATGAAGCAATGGTCTCTGATATGGTTTGATAAATCATTTTTTCTAGAATATTTTCTCAAACAATGAGCACATTCCTAAAGATTCATTCAAAATATACAGCAAATAATTTATTTATTATTTCATATTATACTTACAAAAACATCTTGTTCAAATAAGTGACCACATTTAATAAGATGTCTTAAGGTATCTTTCCGCATGAATTTTTTATTGCAATAATGACATTCCTATTATTTATTAGAAATAAATAATAATAAAAATATATTTATATAACAGCATATTGACTTACGAAATATTCTTGAACACTGAGAAATTGTTTTCCTTCTTGAATGTGTTGTGGGTGTACACTTTTTTGATGGCATTTTAGTCCCTCAAGAGTCAAGACTAACAAACTTTTTATGACACAATTTGCATTTCGCATTTGCAATTTTTATATTTACATTACTGTCTTTACGCAGTTTGTTTTCAACATGGATATGAGCATCAACACTTACAATAGATTCATGTTCAGACGTGTGTTGAATTTTGAAATGGTGTTCTAAGGTATCTTTACAATTGAATGTCTTATTACATTTAGAGCATGTCTACAAAATTATAACTATAACTTAAAAGTTCCTAATTTAGAGTTATAAAATTACTTTGTACTAACAAAATTATTTATATCATTTTGGAGACTGCAAATTAAATTAATTATTTTCTAAATTTGGTATTTTGTATTTTCAATAAGTATATATGTAGGAACCCACATAATTCAAACACATTAAATTTTAATCAATATTTTTAATATTAACTTTTAAAATTATATTACACAAATAATAACATACTTGTAACATGATAAAACAAAAATGTAATAGTTTAAACCATGACCTGTATTAAATGTATGATACAAATTTTATATAAAAAAAAAAAACACAATTCTACTGTATATGAATTTTTCAAACTTTCAAAATACATATGAACGAATCAGTGTTATTTTATAAAAAATAGTTAATTTTCCATATTAGGTTTAGGTAATAGTTAATTAATTACTTTAGTAATTTAATATAATATAATATTATATTATATTTGACTAAAAATTTTATTTGCAGGTATTAAGTATTAAATATAATTATTTATAATCAACAGTTGTAAATGTATAATATATTTTAATTTACAAAAAATTTACATTATTTTTATACATGGATTTGAAATTAAAATAATAATTATGTAAATATATTATACTAGCTGACCTCTTTACACTTGATTGCCCATAAAAATATTTACTATTTAAAACGGAAAGACATACCTATACATTATTATTATAGTATATAACAATTCAAATAAATTAAGATTCATTATATAATATTTAACTTTTTTTAAATGTTTAAGGAGGTCCTGACCCATTGATTATGCCATCAGCAAATGCTTTGCGTGTTTTAAAATCACGAAGGTAACATCTAATAAAAGACATAATGATACACTAACTTCTTTAGCAATGATGAAAACTGAAATCAATTTTAATAATATTTTAAAAGACATGTGTAGTTGTCCTTTTTTCATACCCTACCATAGTCCAGAACTACTTCATATATATAGAAACTATTGTAAAACTGTACAACATCCGAGGATAAATATTGATGCTACAGGATCAGTTGTCAAAAAATTTATTAAATTTAGATTGGAAAAAACACACTCAATATTTTTATATAAAGCATTAGTTTATCATGCTAATAAATGCCATAGTTTTACTGTCACTAATATGATTAGTGAAAGTCATACAACATTATCAATACTTAATTGGTTAGGAAAATTAATTTGCTGTGATATTGTTTCTCCAAGAGAATTTGTTTGTGACCAATCATTAGCGCTTCTCTCTGCCGCTGTACAATGTTTCACATAATTTTCATCACTCAAGGACTTTATTCAAGTTTGCTCAGATTTAGTTATGGGAACTATACCATGCGATTCGTATTGGTTGCAAAGATGTTTTATTCGTACTAATGTGGCTCATTTTATAAAATTAGTATTCAAATGGGCTCCGTTAAAATTATTACCAAAAAGAGTACGTGAAATTATTATACAATCTATTGGATTGATATTGAAAGTTAATCATTACAAGAAATTCGAAAAATCTTATTATCTTTATTTATAGTAATCAATAATGAAACCAATGGAGAAGATATAGAAACAGGATGTATGACACCGTGTGAAAACGAAAAAAAAACTAATTCAAGCAGTTTCAACGGGTTTTGTGGATTTTGAATTGCGATTTAATGAAATAACAAATTTAGAAGAGTCAGAAAATGAAGATTGTTTACTATTAGCTTATGAATATGAAAAAAAGAATGAAGGTTAGAGGGAGCTCATAAATGTATAAAATGTGGTATATCTGTACGTGCTCTTCCATCTTTTTCTGGGAAAAAATCAGATGATGAAACTTTAAGAATTTGTAAATTTTTAGAAACTAAAAATTCATACTTGAATGATGAAACCACATCTCATGAAACATGGAATAGGAAGAGTAAAAGACAAAAACAAAAGTCATACTTAACACCAAATCCATTTTTGCGCCATGTAAAAATAATGTTTCTAGAGCTGAGGAACTTAAATGCTGCAATATTAAAGATATAGGGAAAATAATATTTAGTAATACATGTGCCTTTAACACGTTGGCGTTCATATTTATGGTATCGTACTGTGATAGTGAACATTATAAAAACTGTATCGATGGACTTAATTGTATACATCCGTTTTTAAAATTTGTTTCGAATATTGTTAAAAATGGCATAACTGCTTCTACTTACACAGAAAGAACTAGAATAATATTAAGTATACTAGAACCTGAACTACAACCACTCGAGTATAATACTTCACTAGCTATTTGTAATACAAAAGCAGGACTAGTGATTACAAAAATGAATATAAAAACACTAACTGTAGTTGAAGATATTACTTATTCGGATCCGAATTGTGAAAGAAATACAAGCCGTCCAGTAGCATTTTTGACATTCCAGACATCAGATGGAAGCTTAAATGGCTTACAAAAATTTTTAAATCACCGATTATCCACTGAGACGTCTGTTTGTGATTACATCTCTTCAAATACATTACTTTGTAGTAATACAAAAACAATAATTTCAAAATTATCACCAATTCACATTTTCATAGAAGTTTTATATTGGAATAGTAAGTATTGTACTCTTTATATGAATAAGTGATATGTAGTAAAATAATAGTAATATAATGCAAATTAAACAATTATATCTTGTACTAATGTATTATTTAGATGATGAAACTAGCTGTAGTACTGAGGCTGGCCGTGCTATAGAAGTACACATTTGTGATGTATCCAAGGTTCTACTACACAATGGCAGTGTACATATGAACTAATAGGTGTTGTAAATTACCGCAGTGGAAATACAAGTACAAAGCCATCAATTGGATATTATAATGCATATTGCAAACGCAGTGAAATAATATGGGAAATTATGGATGATCTAAAACTTAAACCAACCCCAACAAAAGAAAATTCAAAAGTTAATTGTGAATACTTAATATATACAGTGTAATACGTATTTGTTTTCAATACATTTAAAAAGTTATTGTTATATATAAAAACAAATACTAATATAAAAGCAAATAGGTACCTCTATGGTAACAGTAAAAAATTAATTTTATATAATATGAATTAAGAAGTTTTAATTCATAGTTACATACTTACTGCAAATAAGCTTTAACATATAATTAATATTATTTTATACATCTATTTTTTTTTTTTTATCAGTTTTTATTTTACTTTAATAATATGTTTGTTGATAGTTTATTAAAGGTCTGTTAAAATATCATTATACATAATAGTTATTTATTTATTATTTAGGTACACAGAGGGAAAACAATTGTAAACAGCTACCAACATACATTATATTATTATACTTGAATAAACTTGTTAATATTTTTATTATTATTTCATAAATATCAATGTATAATATCATACTTAGGTAAATAACAACAATTTTAAACTAGATTCCATAATAGGTATTATTTTTGTAAATTCACAAAAAATCAGATATAATAATTGATCACATGGTTAAATATTTTGTAATTTATTTAATTCAAGTTATAGAGATATAACTGTATAAGTATACAAAACTGTAGTTATCACTTTACCAGGAATCAAATTTGCATAAAGCTAGAGTTGGTTAGTAAGAAAGTTACATGTATCAATGAGACAATGATTATTGAATCTTGTATGATAACTCATATATTTTTAATGTTTCATCGTGTTACATTGTATGCTAGTATTAAGTAGGTACTTATCTTGTTTTTACTAATGACACAAGATATTTTTTTGGTAAAAATGTGTATGAATTTTAATAGAACTTACAAGTTATAGAAAGTAAAGCACTCAGTTTGCAACCACCAAAAATTTAAATCAATATAAAATATTAACAAATTTGTCTTTGTTATTATTTCAGATAACCTGAAAAACAAGTAAAAATTACTCATTATTACTATTCGCTCATACAGATAAGAACTGAGCTGGAATTTTTATTCTTATTAAACAGCAATACACTAACAAGATATAGATTTAATGGTGTAGGTAGATATATACTTATATAATAAAAAAATAAAAAATTCATATGTATAAGCAAAAATATGCAAAATTAAACATCACATATTTAACCTGGGTACGTTGAAATGGATTTTTATGTCATTAATTACAAATTTGCATGATTAATTTGCAAATGTATGAACTTACAGGCGCTAATAAATGAAAATAATATAACTAAATTGATAGCTTGTGGCTGGGTGACTTAACAAAAAAATTAAAAATAGTGTAGCATAATCATGTGTAGGTACATAATAATAAATAATAAACTACCACGTCTACTATCAATGAAATCGTCTGTGTATATTACTAATAAAGTATTTAAAGTCGTCCAGCTAAGTTCAATAATTTAGCAGACTATCTGAAATTCTGAACATAAATTACATCTATAGTTCAATCTTGCAAAAGCATAGCTAAAAAGTGATATTATAACTTTCAGAGCCTTTTTTTCACGATGTATAGGTATGTTCTCATAATTTGATGCACACATGTAGGTATAGTCACTTCCACCTGGGACATATTTTATTGTTTTATTATTCTGGTATTAAATTTGAACACCATGAAACCCAATTTTTCTTAAACATGATTATTAACAAATATTACTATTATATAGTACTTATACGATAGGGCCTTTAAATTAATAAATAGTAAATTGTTTATAGCTAAAATTTACCCAAGAAGATTTGTTGGAGGTATTAAACACTTTTCAGATGAATTTCATCACATTTTGTGTTTTGATGAACATCCAGATGATTATCAAAATAGTATTATTGGAATTTTAATATTTATAAATTTATCCGTCAACTTCTAATTGTTTTTAATTATAGGATTGAATAATCGATCATTCGGACTTGAAAGAGGGCACATTGGATTTACCATATTTATTAACTACAGAGTCAGAAATTGGTACGAATATAATGAAAACTAAAAAAAGCTCGGAAAGACTCAACGACTTTCCCAAAAGGTAAATCAAGTTAATATAACACAATCATTCTCAACTTTTTACCCTTTTTACAAAATATTATGCCTCCCCTCTATAATACACAGTTTAATCCTTTGCACGGGCATTATTTGTCTCTGTCTTATTATAATAAGTGTGTAACATACAAAATGTATTCGGTGGCAAGAACATAATCTGTGCTTATTTAATAAGTGGTTTATTTTACGATAATACAATTTTTAAATAAGTTATGATATAACGAGCATTTTAAATTTGTGTTATATTAAATAGGTACTCAAAACTTGCTAAAAATTTTAACTACCATAAAAAGACCGTGATAAAAAAACAAAATCGTGATAAATAAATAAAAAATAAATAAACGTGATCTGCTGAAATTTGATATGTTACATACTACTAAGACAGAGCTGACAACAAAACGAATCTGCAGCATTCGATCTCTCAATAGAATTGAGAACCTATAATAAATTAATTTGGTGGTACAATTATTATCGATTGATTTTTCAAGTAATTCTCTACTACACTCAAATTTTTATTTTTCGAAAAACTCATTATTTCAAATTTTAGGTTTTCAAAATCGTTCCATCTGAGTACGATATTTTAAAAATCCATAATAATGGTTTTTCGGAAAATCAAATGCATACAACTTATGTAACTAGTTATGGCGGTAAGTTTTATGTCTCACGACTTTCTTTCTATCTCTCACGGTTTTACCGGCAAACAGTTCGTAAACAAAAATTTTCATTTTTCGAAAATATCAAACCTAATAATTATTATTAAAAAAATTCTAATTCAATGATTGTTATCAGTGGCGGACTGCAGTTATTTTAGCTAAAACATACCAATCTTTTGTTCATCATACTTATCGACCTAGCAATACGATGATACCTTTTAGAACTGATTTGAATTTGTTATTATTTTTTGTTACTTGAGATCGGTCAGTCTATTTTTCCCAATTTTGGACATGTCCAGGTTACCCGGGTGTTAGATCCGCCACTGCATAAGAGACACACATAAAAATAATGTACTATTGACATTACATTTATTTTAGTCTACGATTTATACTTATTTTTTATATTGAGTTTTTTTTTTTGGAAAACCATGTTTATCTAAAGTACCTATTATACTTTTCAGAATAGATGTTAGAAGAATTTGTGTACGGATGCGACAAATTCTAAGATTTTAAACTTTTGTTGTGACGACGCTGAACACGAGTAGGGCAAGAGCATAGTTTTTCACTGGCCGTCTACGGTCAATGACTTGTTTTCTTATAGGAAAGTTGACTAATGACTTCCTTGGTATTCAACATCACTGACCTATTCTGGCCGCTACCAACTGGACTCGATTGCCGCGTTGCACCGATTAAACCTAGGAGAGCCACAGTGGTATAAAAGACGGTCAAAAGTAGTATTTTTAAAATTAAAAATGTATTGTTTTTCCTTATCAATAATTTATCTTTACAATATTCTGTGGCTAAATACAAAATTTAAAACGAGTTAACTGACTTTCGGCACATCGAGCTGTTTGTATAAAATATATATTTACATTTTTTGATTGATATTTTCAAACGTTCACACGATTTTCGATTGATTTAATTGTCTCACTTAGAAAGATAAAAACTATTTTTTTTTATATACTTATTATATTGTCATAAGGGTAAAAATGACATATTATTTTTTTATTTTAATAATTTTCTTTGTATTTGCTATGTTATGTTGTAACTTGTAAATATAATAGTAAATAGATTTTGAACTTTTGAAAAATTATACTTAAATTTAGCAGTTTTACTAGATTGTTTAATATATTTATGTTGTTAAGGAAATTGGTATAAAGTATTATAATTTTGTATAATAAACATTTAAAATTGATCTAAATATTTTTGAGTTCAGTTTCAATTTTCAACAGTAATTTACAAAAATGGTTTTCCTTTAATAAATATACCGTTTAGGTAGGTAGGTACCTACTATTGTAAAAAAACACGATTTAAGTGTTTAATCAACTTTCAGCATTAAATTAATTTTTTTCCCTTAATATCTTCAGGTGGTAGTTCGTAAATTATACAATATTTAAATCAGTGGTCCCCAATTTTCAATTTTAGAACATATTCTACTTATATACAAAAATTAATTTTTTTCACACAATTTAGAATTTTTTTTTGTTCGATTAATCGAACATAATGAAATTCCTTATAAGCAGGTTGGTTTATAATAATGTTTACAATTGATCAATTTTAAGTAAATGTTTGACATACAATTTAATGCAAATTACTATTATAAAAAAATGTATATCATATTATTATATTTATTTATAAGTAAACTACAATATTATAAAAACAATTTATGGGATTTTTGGGCTTGCATCTCCTTTACGTACAGAGATATTCTTGGTGGGATACTGCTCAAAGCTACATGCATGTCCTTATAGTAGGTACCTATAGCATTCGACTGATTTCTTTGTTTATTTTTAATGTAAAGCAGTAAATCCAAGGAAAATTCTTGTAATAAATAATAGACTATCGGCATGACGCAACGAGACGTTTATACATACGTTGATTATATAAAAAATAATTTTATTATTATAGCTGGAACACGTAGCCGACTATACGCACTTATCATCTCAATAATAGTGAATATTCCTCGTTGCGACAATTAAAATAATTATTCAATTATAGCTGGAACACGTAGCCGACTATTCGCACTTGTCATCTTGATAAATACGCCTCGTTGCGACGTGGGGATTGCCTAGTTTTTCAAAGTTGCCATGAAACCCAAATTTGATTCTCAGTGAATTTTTTTACAGTACCACGAGAACCATATTTGGGCCTTATTTAAATAATGAAACTTTTATTAAATATTACCCAATATCGGTTTTTGTCATTAAATGTATTATTTTCTGATTCTGCACTATATATTGTAATATGAATAGCGAAAACCTAAACATTTTTTTTATTGATCTTTAACTTCGAAGACAAGGTCCGTTAACTTTTTATACGCACATAATTTTTTATATATTTTGGTTACTATTCGATTAAAATGAAAACCTAAAATTATTTCTATTCCTACGACATATTTAAATAAAACTATAAAATATAAAAATATATTTCAATTATTATATACCACGGCAATAGGAAACATTTAAAAATAATATTCATTCATATAACATTATTACGTGACCTAACATTCATAAAAATCTAGTCGACGTCCAAAATTTTATTTCATGGCACAACCTGTTATAGAGTTAATACATAATCGCTGGTTTTTTTTAAAGAATGAAGATGAGCGCCAACACTCTTATTAATGCGCGAATACGCCACTTCTCGACGCTCGTTATATGATAACTGTAGTTTATTTTATTTTTTTCCCAAAGGCTTGATACCCATTTATATTAATATGTAATTGTATATTAAGATTTTTACTGGAAAACACGGAAAAAACAATTTCAGTTATTCGTGGCGCATTATTCGATGAACCAGTCAGATGGTCTATTATATCTGCAGAATAAATAAGGTTCGATGTACCGAATCAACTATCGGCCTGCACAATATACCAAGTAGGTGATATTGTAAACACAAAAGTACAAGGAGAAGAAGAACCATGTGTGGCTGGGATCATTAAGTCAGTTACAGAAGATAACGGGTACATCATTTTTCCATACTCCAAGTTTGGTTGTAATGAACTTCTATTTAAACACAATGACATAAGACCATACCAAACACAATTCCCAGGAGGTAAATTTAAACCGTTGTACCTTGCGTTAACTATGACGTGTACACAATTTTTCCTTACTCCAAATTTGGTTGTAATGAATTTCTATTTAAACACAGTGACATAATAGTCATAAGAACATACCAAACACAATTTCCTGGAGGGAAATTTCAACTTTTGTTCCTTACATCATCGATGTCAAGAGAAAAACTCAAAAAAAAAAAAAATTAAAAAATTAAAAAAACGTAAAAATACTTAATTTGAATGTATTCCTAATAATTAATATTAATAAAATAGCAATAAAATGTAGTGTTGTATAATTTATATTTACCTACTTATTTAATATACTTATTTTATAAATTTTTTTTCAAGAATAAAAACATTTTTTTTTTTACATATCTTGTATTTTTAATTACATATTTGGATAAAATGTTGTATTTCACTCATTCCCCCGGCAGTGTCCGTCTGTCGTGCGATTCCGAAGTGACGGGTCTCAATTAAACATTTATAAGAACTCATAGTTATAATATTATTAGTAATATTATTTTCACATATTCATTATCATTAGGGTGCGGATTTGTATGTATTCAAAATTCAAAAATATGTAGGTACATATATTTGTATTTAATTGAGACCCGTCACTTCGGAATTGCATGACAGACGGACACTGCCGGGGGAATGAGTGAAATACAGTCAATACTTATTTCTAATTAAACCAATTTCTTTGAAATAGGTACATGTTTCTTTTAGGAACTGAAATACCAAGCATACAGATGTAAGTACACGAATTGGATGTCTATATATTAGTTTTGAACCTAGGTTATCCCAAGGGGAAAACGTATTCATTCGCGGCTACCGATATGACGGAATGCTACAGCTGTAAATTATAATTTACCACACACTATTTTTTAAGTGTTAATAGCGTTACCGGTATTCGACAGAATAATGAAATGTAAACGCAGTACGATTGTGTAAAGTATGTATTTGTCTGCTCGACACCACAAATAATGTGTCTGTATAAAATGTTTACAAAAAACATATAAAAATATGTATTACTCTGCTCGACCACAAAATGTTTCCGTAAAAAATGTTGTAAGTTCCCTAAGGCGCATAATGCAATATGCTACATTTAGATTCCATCTGCAAGGACTGAGGAGAAAAGAAAATTAATACTTTAAGTAACAACGAAAAAAACGCAATTAAGTCTGATGATGGTAATACACTAATGTTATTGTATTTATTATGTACCCCTTATACTTCTAGCCAAATAGTGAGTGTTTGGAAATCGTAACGACGTAGAGGGCGCTTTTTGATTACTCGAATACTCGTATGCAATTTAATGCCGGATGCAGGGCTACGAGGGATAGATTATTGTGTGTATATAATAGTAACTGCCAGATAATGTTACGCCTGTAGTTGTTTTAAACAGTTCCTTTGCCTATATATGTTAGCGGCAATGTGTATAATATATTTAATATATAAAATGCCAAGGAATTCTATATAATATCTGGTGGTTTTTAAAAAAGTGTATAGTAAATTTTTTTTTACACACATTTCCTAAATATTTTGTATAATAACTAGACATTTCATAAAATGACAAACAACAAATTGGCAATCTGTAGAATAGTGATATAATCCAAATAAATAAATTTCCTTCTATCATAATTAAGACAATTATTAATTTTATTAGCGCACAAAAAAATATTTATTACAAAGTAGGTATCATTAATATTACAGAATATAATGCATAAAAATGAAAAAATAAGAATTTGTAAATTGTATGGGTAGTACTAACATGCAGTTATTAATTATTATTACTATTATATTGTTCTATAAAATACAAAAATCTATGTAGAACGTATAGGTACTTATTAGGAATAAATACAATTTACTTTTTAAAATTTATTTTGAATTTCGTTAAGACAAAATAAATGTTACTAAAAGTATTCTATTATTACAAAAAAAAAACATTATATTTCATATGTTTAAGTTTATAAAAAGTTATTCAATTTATTTATTACAACACTGTAGGTTATAGGATGACATTTTGAATTGCAATGAAGATTACAGATTACTAATGGATTTATATATTGTCAAATATCAATAGGTACTGATTATATGGATTTAATATATTACCTATACATTGTTTGGCATTTCATATAATGTTTAGGTAATTTAAACAATTTTTTAGATTGCCGGCTGTATTTGGTGTTATATAGAATTCCTAGACATTATATAAAATACCAATATTACACACATTGCCGCTAACATATATATTATTATATATAATATCTCTATCTGTTTATAAATGAATCCCTGTTTCTCATGGTCACGCTCATCGCTCATCGTTTACAACAGATGCATCCGTCGGAACTATACTGATATAAAATATTTATTATACAATCTGAAATTAAAAATCGGATCGGTAACAATTATGTTGTGGAATATAAACCAGCTACGTATTTGCAATGGTACCTACCCGAATTTCGGAAAATAAATTAATGAACAACGATACAACGCGTCATCGAAACCACAATTTTGAAAGGGAAGTACAAAGGCTAAGACACTTTGATTACGAACGACTACATGCCGCCATTCGACTTTAAACAGTAGCAATTTCCAGTGCGGCTAGCATTGGATACGTCGATGTATAAATCGCAAAGGCAGTGGCTAAATGTTTGTGGCGTCGATCTTGAAAATCCATGTTTTTCGCACGGTCAGTTTGGTGTCGCTTGTTCCCGTGCCGAAACACCAACAAAACTTATTCATATATATACATATATACTCAAGAAAATAAAACTAAAATTGTGTGCATCATATGACATTGAATAATAAGCACTACGTTTTTGGAATTATAATTTTTTTTCTCACTATACCAATTCGAATTCAATATTCATAGTTCAGACAGGACAAAAAAAAAAAAAACTTCTGTCGGGTCAGCTAGTAGTGGTATTTATAAGTCTATGATTGCAGCACAAGTTTTCAGTAGCAAACTCGCAACACCCGCGTTTCAGTGATTTTATTATTTATATTCTTCTCTTATTCTTATGTAACTATTTTATTTATCGTTCTATTAATAGGTACATTTCAGTATTTTGTAAACCTTATATTATTACTCACCCCTTATACCTTGTAACCACAATGAGTACTTGGTAATTGAATATACTTTCATATTACGTTGGCAAATATGATGTCGACCTACAAATTTTTTTAGGATTTATTATGTTTTAGATTTAGTGATGTATTATTTAATTATTAATACTACCTAGAATGGATTGTCTATTTTCAATTAAATTACAAAATTAAGTATTAAAAATGCTTTTTTAAATATATGTTTTTGGGTTAGGTGCAACTTTTTTTCCAACCAATTTTCGTGAGGCCGATTTTCTTAACACTAAATAATTAAATAACTAAATAATTTTGTTAATATATCATGTTTTAAATTATCAATAAAAAATAATAATATGAATATGAATATAACGGGACTATATCTACTAAAAACGGGACAAAAAATTGCCCTGTTCGAAGTTTGTCGGTAGACTAGGGCTGGACATGCTCAAAACAGGGACAATTCTTTCTAACTTCCACCGGGAAGTCCGTTGACTCCAAAAGCCACACACTTGGGATATAATTCAGGACATAATAACAGTTTTAATATAGGTTATAAACCACACACATTTAATAGGTTAACTTCACACCTTTTAAAACTGTTGTAGCCAAAATCCAAAATAATATTTACTATCTATTTATATCTGTTAAAAAAAAATATTTACGATTATTTATAAACTCAACGGATTCAAGACATTAATCGTTGAAAATTATAAAAATGTAAAACTTTCTATGTTTTATTGTCTCAAATCGATTTCCAACTTTATTTAAATTTAAAAACAATAATGTAAAAATGTAAAATGTAATACGTTAATTATTAGGTTAAGTTTTTTTTTTAAATTCTTCACAACATTTCTATCATTATATTGTGCATTATGCACAATGCACTATACAATATACATTTTCTGTACTTCAAATCATCAAGTACTAAACACTTTGCCCCTTTATTTCTATGAATAATTTGATCTATTCTGTCACGTGGCACTAAAAACAGTGTCCTGTATTTTGTTACAGCGAACCAATAAAGTTCGCGGTTTTTGGGGTAGAAATCACAAGTGCGTGGTTTTTGGATGCAACCATAATCACCCTACCTTAACCTTAACGTGGGCGACACAGCGGCGGCATCTCCTTCCGGTTCCTCTTCGTCCTCACGGTGACTGCAGCTTTGGATTTTCGGAGTTCTCGACTTGCCGCAAAACGCGGACGGTACGTCGCTGTCGATTGGCAAACAGCAGACAAACGACTTGAATGACGACACCTCAACCACCTGTAATAGCGATACTTTCTTCTTTTCCTCATAACCTAACAAATTCGTTTTCGTCGGCTCCCGTTTGTCTCAAAATAGTCGCTCTTAGTGTTATTGTAGACGTCTATGTCTGTAGACGTGTATGACATGGATTTTAATATTGTCCGACGACTTACACGAAAAATTCCCAAGACAACGGTTACCACGTCAGTTATTTCAAGCCAGGGAGCATCTACGTTTATCATATTATATTCTTATACGGCCAGCATTATAATTTCTGGCCCATTTATTTTGCCAACCACCGTCATTATTATTATAATAATAATAATATCTGCGTATAGGTCTTTTATTTCATAATATCTTAACTTTAACGTTGATTTCAAATAATTTATAGTAATATTTAAATCATTCACATTGTACAGTTTGATTCATTGATTTGTACTCTCTTTTAAGATTCAGAGTGTAGCGATGAATATATTTATTTTACAAAGATGTGTGTATTTGTTTTTGTTTCCAGACATAACATGTCGCCTTGTGGCAAGCCTGGATATAAATGAGTTAATAAATTAAAATAGTTTTCATTATCTTAATATTTATTGGTATAAGTTTAATAAATAATGAGTTACTTTTAGTTAAATTGAAGTAACGTTAATTTATAAATAATTAAATAATAAATAGGTACCTATAATAAAATTATTATTGATGATGCAACTTGCATACAAATCTAATAAAATAGGAATGTTGTTCCGTTAACCCAAATTGTTCAATAAAAAACTTCATTGATTTTTTTAGAATCTAAAAAAATTATAAACACAGTTATTTTTTACAAACATTTTAATTTATGAACGAAATTACTTATTAAATATTTGTTGTAATTATAAAATATTGTTCGTGGGAACCTACTTGAAACTTTTAAAGTATATTATTATATTTTATGCACAAAATGACTTTTTAAATGTAATTTTTTTTTTGGTGTACAATAATTTTATATCATTGAATTCAAATTTAACACTGTCCATTACAGCTGCGACCCACACTTGCAACCTACTGCAGGTAGGTACAGCAGAGCGACATCCACTTACCATATTTTTACAACTTTTTTTTATATGTAGGTATTAGAAAAACAAAAAAAAGACAGCTTAAGTTAATGTTGTTAGTTTCCATATAACTTTTAAATTGACTGAGTTAAAAAGAAAAATAGGATAACTATTAACTTTAATCTTTTTTAAATGTTTTTTATCAACTTAACTTACCTCAATTAAAAATTATCATCAACTTGCCCTGGCTTTGGAGCAGTAAAAATGCTTCTATTTTCTATTCAGCATATTTTGTGGCAGGAAAATATTTGGTACTTTGGGGGAGTCAAAAGTAAAAAATTACCATTAGTTTTCAAAACCACTTTTCAACAAAATCGATGTGGTTTTTGGTGTAACTCAATAATAAAAAATAATCATAGATAGGTACTTGGCATTTTCACAGAATTTTTATATGTACCACCAACTTTTCAAAATATGTTGACTCTTTTTCTGTAATTTATTGGCATAAACCATTTTCGATTTATACATTTTTTGAAAATTAATGTTTATTAAATATGTTTTGCTTGGTCAAAAAATTTGAATTAAAGTATAAGGTTCATCACAAGTAGTTATTCATCGTAGACAAAACGCGTTTAAGCAGAATCATTTTTTATATGTTTTAGATATGGGCGTAACTAAGATTTCATTGTTACGGGGGCTAGAGTCCTAGAAAACTAATATTCAAAATAACTTTGGGGGCCCCACACCCCCACCACAGTAAGCTAAACAATAAAATGAAAGTATAAACTCATCATTAAAAACAAAATGTAAATAATGTAAATATTTTAAATAAAATGGCTGTAAAATAACAACTAACAAGTTACAACGTTATTGCCGTTTGAAAACTCATAAACGCTGTGTACAATTTACAAACAAAACTTTACCACCTCAAACAGCAACTACGGGAGCAGCTAGGCCATTTTCCAACATAATTGCCACAAAAGACGACAGTTAATACGGCCCTGCGGAGTGATCTAACAGGTGCCTTACATTACCTTGTATAGGTATATAATATAAGGAAAATGTTCTCAACATTTTTAACTGAAATGTACTATATATATTTTAAAAAAATGTTTCCTAATATATTTTCTGAACTGTACAGTATTTTTATAATATGGCAAATATTTTAGGGGGGCTTTGCGGGNGGGGGGCTGAGACCCCAGCCCCCCGGATATCCACCAATGCCTGGGGTAATGTATTACAAATAGTTTTTGTTTTTACCACCGTTCTGTTGTTTTTCGTGCGGTTATTCACAGTGGTATTCTGTTGGAACCGCCGCCAGTTGAACACTTTGTTTTTTGTTTCATGGTTACATGTCAATTAGCTATCATCTGATAACATATCATTAATTAAATTAAATTGTAAAATGTATTACCTTTGGATAATATTTTTTTATAAAATAATTAAAGAAGTGTGAGTCACTCCATAGGTTAAGAATTTTTTGATTTAAGAACATTAATTTTTTACTCAGTATCATAATTTTATCATTACACGTGTATCTAATGAAAATTAAAAAATCAAGAATTCTTATACTGCCCCAGTTTTCTGTAAAACACAAAAAGATTAAAAGTATAAATGTACAGACTATTTTGTAACCCCATTTTTTACAATTATATTAATATAGTATAAGTACTGACGCGTAGTATATTGTCTAATTTTAATGAATGAAAAAAACTAATTATAAGAAAAGATTTAAAAATCGTTATAGTTCAATAAAATGGCAAAATTTTTGTGGAGGTCGATGGCTCGTGGACAAACGTGATTAGTTAACCCTTACATACCATATCATTTCGATGCCGACACACATCACATTAGTGGAAGCATCGACATCTACTGGCTCGGCCTGGCCTTGGGTCATGGGGCCCGGCGGAGCATGGTTTTTTTTTTTTTTTTTAATTTTGGTCACCATACGGCGAATTTGGACGTTGCCCCACGATGGACCTCCGATGGTGTAGTGATCGACAAGTAGTATATATATAGGAAATTCGGTCAGTTACAAGCACGTGACGGAGTGACGACCATTTGTGCTAAACTTAGCGATCGTCGGACTAAGGACGTTTAGCCGGGACGCTAGATGGCGCTATCATATCCTGTTGGTGAGTTCGGTCGCAGCTATCGTGCCCGGTTATTACCATGGATAATAATTTATCAACATATATCATGTTATTACCTACAATTTCATAGTTCCGTGTGTCGTAGATTGTGTATCGCAGCTACGAGTCTCGTGATGATCAAAAATAGATAAATTAACTTTTGTTGATTTTAAAGCCAAAACCTGTGAAGCTGGAGTGTCTTTATATTAATCGAAGTCATCTCTGGTAAAAATCGAACGTGGTCGGAAATTCACCGACAGTGGATTGGATACGTTCTACCGGTGCATGTAGTGAATTTTTTTTTTGCGATTCAATAAATGTAAAACGAAAGACGAGTTCGAGTATGTCTAGTTATAACTTATAAGTATCCAGTCTGTGTAGGTCCATGGGGAAATCGATAAACGTCATTAAAAATGTAAAACAATCGAAATAGGTATATGTGCATTATATAAGGGGCCTCGTCACCACATGTTTTTTTGTCAAAAACTACTGTTTCTAATTCCAACGATACGTGTCGACAATTATCACGATTTTCATTCTGTAAAAATTTTTGGATTCTCCACAATATGTACGAGGGAATAACCTAGCTATATTTTTAAGTTTTTTAATTTTAATTACAATAAATATTGTAAAAAATGAAAAATCTGCAAATCTTCAAGCTTAAATATTTAACTAACCAAGTCCAATTTTAAAAATGTGCCTCGATGGATCCCTCGTACATGTTGTGAAAAAAAAAGAATATTCTGTCAGAATGCAAATCAAGGTAACCATTGAGACGCATTGTTAGAATTAGAATCGTATGTTAGAGTGAAAAAAAAAAACAATTTTTCATGATGATAATATACGTAATGACATGTGAGTGCGAGTGCGTGCGTTGATGGTGCGGAAGGAAGCGGTACCCGCATTGAACCACACGCACACTAATATTCACTTACGACTAACACCTAGATCCCGGGCGGCGACGAAAAGATTGGAAATTGCCTAAATGTTGCTCCTTAAATATATGGTATAGCGAGGCCCCATAAGGGCTCATTCTAAGGATTTTTACCTACTGCCCAAACACACTGAAGTTTGTTTCATGAAATTTATCTTAAAATTACCGAAAATTAAACTTATCCCCCCCCCTCCCCAATTGTATATTGCAATTTAAGAATTTGGAAAAAGTAACATGTGGAAAAATATTTTAAAAATACGGATCTTTTCCGTTGTACGTATACCATTGTTTAAATTTAATTTTTTTTATTACTTAACCCCAGTTATTAATTAACTGTATTCAATATAATACATGCATTAATTACTTAAATAGTTTTAATAGCAAACATTTCAAGACAGGTATAGTTTGCGAGCCGGGTACAGATATTAATAGGCTGTGCGCCCGGCGACCGTAAGACTTCGTTCTTTTCTAACACACCGACCGACCGACTTGTGTAAATTTGTGTATAATATGTGTTATAGCTCAACTAGAATTGGTTGGGTTCGCCGCACAAATACTAGTGAGCTATGTGTTAGGTGTGTATATGTGTGAGTGTGTTTACAGATAACTAACAATAAATGGTAACACGTTTCAGGTGGATAACTGGTTGCTGTATAATACACTATTTCAATAATAATAAATCTTACAAATATATAAAAATCACAGCAAATAATAATAATAATAATAATAACACAAATGTATGATAAATAATAACAAATCTCAGACCTTATGACCGAAAGGAATAAAATATGATATTATAGCGTAGCTATTTGAGCTGCTCGTTCGTATGAATATAAATGTGATAATAATTGAAGCCCTTATGGCCAGCAGTATACAAATTAGTAATAAATGAAATATATCTGGCCCTTCTGGCCGAACAGAATACAAAATACATATTTCGCAGCTATTTAAGCTGTTATGAGCGTAAACTCGTATAAACTAGTATAATATAAAATATAAAAATAATATGCGGCCCTTTTGGTACGATAGTATAATGATTAGAAAATATCTGTGGCCCTTATGGCTCACAAGATTTAAATGTATAATAAATAAATAATAACAAGAAAAAACTCACAATTTGTGGACGCAGACTGGCCAGCTGGTCCTATGCTATAAAAATATAAAATAAATACACGACAATAGTATAATAAATTAGGTAACAATAATATGAATATCTGCGGCCTTTATGGCTTACAATAGTAGAATAATAAGCAAAAATGCCTTTAGCGATTAACACCAAAAAACAATAATAATAATAATAATAGGATTAAGCCCTTCTAGTGCTCACAATAATTATATGAACAAAAAAAATGATAATTTTCACATAAAAACCTTTTTAATAACATTTTTTGCGCGAGTTGATACGGTCGAGACAACATGACGGCGGCCGTGATAATCGTTCCTGCATAGAGCGGCGAGCCGTCAGCGACCGGTTTTACATATTTTATAACTCGCAACACAATTAAATACAATAATAACGAAAATCAAAGCTATATTATAATTTAAATAAAAACAAATAACATGTTGTGTGCGTGTATGTGTGTGTGAGCCGGCCGGTGGCATACCTACGGCTAATGTAGTAATGTGCCGTCGTGGCGGCAACATATAGTGAGTATATTATAACTAAAACATGTCAATATTATACTTTTGCTTTTTATACTTATTAGATATTATTAATTACAATTTTACAATAGTATAATACAATTCAAATATCTAAATGATGAAAATATATTTTATGTATTTAAAATTTTCTTTTTTTTTTTAATGATTTGTATCTTCCTCTTCTAGGACATCGTTTTGTAAGACCTGAGGATTCAACGTTTGATCAAAAATGCCTTTAAACCAACCTTGTTCTCGTGCTTTGGAAGTTTCTTTTAATCGTCGGTTTGATGAGTTTATCCATAACAAAGTTGCAAGTCTTGGGTCCCATAAGGCTTGTTAAAGTGGTTTCATTTTCACAAGTCAATTCGGAATTCGAAGTGGTAATGGTCGATTTGATGGTAGGTTTAACTAACCAATTCGTTAAAAATTTGAAGTCATATTTATATGTTATTAAACTAAAAAAAATTAATTTATGTAATGTATAGGTACCCGCACAACATTTATGTAGGCATTAGGCAATTCTTTTGTGTAAAAAGTAAATGAACGTTGGTGCGTGTGTGTGTGAGTCGTAATTTTCACCGAAAACGTGAACATCTGATAACGACGAGCGAAAAGTACTAATTTTATCTTTAATATTAATCGATGCGGTGTGTTGCGCAGTTAAAGCGTGTGTTTTTTGAAATGTAATGATTATATTATTTGTATAGAATATAGATAGTTTTAAAAATCACAACCATTTAAAAATTTCGGAACCAATAGACAGAAACTTAACCACAATTTTAATAGAAAAGCCTCGAAAGTAATTTACGTATATGAATTTACGTTAGTGTAAACTCCGCCAGGAAAAAAACAGGTAAAATTGGGTTCATGTATACTCCACCAGTGAAAAAATCAAATTAATTTAAGTTCATGTAAACTTTGTCAGTAAAGAAAATCAAGTCACAGAATAAAATTAATGTATATAATATATAGGACAGATATCATGTAGGTATATTACTATAATATCCCAAAAAAATATACAAAAATTAATAAAAATAATAATCGTCAGAACAAATCATCCGAATTGTCATGACGTCATGTGTAAGTATTAATAATGTATTATCATATTAAATAATTGTAATAATCATAAAATATGTATCTAGCCACTTAGGTGTATTATGTTATGTTATATAATGTGGAACTGTGAACTAAAATGATGAGATACAATTTGTAGATATTCTGACATCTCAGTACAATATAAATCCATAATCATAACTATTTATAACGTTCTCTAACACTATCATTTTGGATTTTTGAGCTTCTTTAGTTGAGATATATTATTAAGTTGTCCATAAGCACTGGCACTGGCAGAGTTTCCATGTATCCATTACAGGTAAGAAAATATAAAAGTGTACATTATACCTTTTCAGTACCTTTTTTGTCTAACCGGTATTCTGGCAGAGTTTACAGTCGCCCATCAATTGCAGTGCCCTACTCACCTATGACAAGGATCACTCGACTTTAACACAACTGTAGTAGGTAAGAACTTTTTTTTTTCCAGTTTTGAACCGACGACGCCGCGGGAACTGCTTTCGCATTGCTTCCGCGGCAGTACGTAAGTACTAAGTCTGATAACTGATAAGTATAACTCTTCGTTTCAGTACATGGGAAAGCATCATTGATTGTTGGTAATGAACTCTGTCGTCATACGTGCCATGATGCATAACAATATATTTTTACTTCAAAGTTTCTCAACGAGTGGCAAAAGATTGGCGTTTTTGATTTTTTGTATATAAATGTGTCGTCTTGAAACGAGCCCATGTAACGTTTCGTGTAAATCGAGTCATTTGAAAACGCGTATTGATATTTTTGTTTAGGAACGCGAATTTAAAATAAATGCAATTGAGGCGATTAAATATAATATGTTATAGGACGTAACACAAAAGCAAAACATCTAAATTTAATAATATATACATTGTATAATATTGAATATAATTTTACCATTGTATATCCACTCTGTGATGGGAGCGATGATAATCCGCATTTGAACACGTTTTTGTCGTATCAAGTCAAAGCCATGATAGTCATGTGACGTGTAATCGCCATAACTACAACCCCGAATTGCGGTTTTTCAATTTATCGACGGAAGAAAATCATTCCTGGAGATAGCTGTAAACCAATATATACATTTTTTTTTTAAACTATTACTTTACTATGCATTGTTTGAAAATTAAAAACACAACTCTAATTGTCTATTAAGACACTTTTTCGCAAGCCTGTGCAAGTTAATGATGATTTTTAATTGAGTTGATAGAAAACATTTTAAAAAGTTGAAAGTCAACAGTAATCATAATTTTTTTTTTTACTCAGTTAAGTTAAAATATTAAAATATATATTTAAGCTAATTATTAACCTTTTGAAATTAAGTTAAATTATATATTTTTGTTTTTTGTAATACTTAAATAGACAGTAGGTTATATGTTAAAAATGAAAAGTAAATGTTTATGCAATATGATGCCTATATGTATCATCAATAATAATTGTATTATATTAACTTTAAAAAAAGTATTCTTGTCTATGGGACATATCTATTCGTGTATACTAGACTCACTACAAAAATAAAATCGAATAATATTTTTTGAAGACGAGATAATAAAACTATTGAGTAGAGTATCCAATGGAGAAAACGTATGCCTGGGTGATAGAAGCAAAAAATCGGGAAGTAGCCAGTAGGTAGAGTAAGTACTACTGAAGCGATCACCTTATTCGACTGCAATATCTTTAGTGTCCTATTGTCGATACTATAGTACGGATAGAAGTATTCTCCGTTAGTTATAGTTTATAAATAAATGTGAAGCGATTAGTAAGTATTTAGTCAAGAAATGTGGTTAACATAAATCACCTCTGAAAAATTTAAACGAGATTGCAATTTTCATTAAGAAGACGCTACCAATGCATTTGTTGTCTCCGTCTTACACACATCTTAGTACATTTTCGTTCACTAGTTTGAATAATCAGAGTGAATTGACCTGTTATCAACATTTTAGGTAATAACAGTATTTATGCTTTAGCGTCCGTGTATTTTTGGGTATTTTAATTTTCAATCGAGATATGAGCACTTTTGATTTTTGTTATTTCACATACTCGTATCTTGCTTGAAAATTAAAATATCGAAAATTCTCCGACGCTTAAGCATAGATAATGTTCTTACCTAAAGGTTTGACTATATTATTTAAATTTACTCTTCTTTAAAAACTAACGGCACACTATTAAAACTTGTGAACGAACATTTGCTATGTCGTATTGTCGTAGTTTGGTAAAACGGAGACAACAAACTCGTGGCTAGCATCATCTTGGGAACATACAAGGCAAACGAAACTTCAAGTCCATTCCAAACTTCATCAATCAAATACAGAAGTGTGCAGCTTATATTAACCGATTTTTTGCAAAATCTTATGACTCCCGACTCACATTATATTATATTATTTAATTATAATATTTATATAATTTAACATTATATTCAGCATGCAGGACTTACATTTGATGCATTTAAGCAGTGGCGCAACTCATGCGGCTCTGAAATCAATTTCGTGCGGCTCTTGAACCAAACTTAGACTAAAATTAATAAATATATAATGTCATTAGAAAGGTAAAATAGTGGTTTTTATTGCCGCCGGTTTCGTTATCATTTCAGTCGTTATTAGGTATAGATTGGCACGGCAGCCCTGGTGACGGAGCTTTTAATATGTATACCCAAAAATAATCACTGTGTGTTTGGACCACGCCAGAGTTCCTCCATTCGATTTAAAATGAAAAATGTATCTTCATTTTATAAACATTGCGTTACAATGTGGCTCACCTCGAATTAACTTCATAAATTTGCGGCTCCCAAGGTTAAGGTTATGATAGAGCATGGGGCTGGGTGGAGGGAGGCTGCGCGATTTGTTTCAAAACCGGCAATATTGTTGACACATTTATTTAATTTGTCGTGTTAGGTACTTAAGAATGGTATAATGTGTACTCTAAGAAATATGTAAATTTAAAATTGAATTGAAAAATTTAACAAAACTCGTTACAACGACCCATCTATAGACACCTATTGTACAGAAGAACGACTTCCAATTTTTTTTTGTTATGGGCAATATCACTTGTATTTAATAAAAAAATTAACTACTATGTATTTTTTGAATATTTAATTAGACTATTCAACTTGTTAAGGTATTTTTATTTTATTTTAAAGCTCATTTACTATTTTATCAAATAACATGAATAATTAAACCAGAACTCAACAACAATTTGATTTTTTTCAAAATTAGACTAACGTTCAGATTTATTAAAAAAAAAATAATTGCTCAAGTTGAAAAAACACAATATACATTTAATTTAATAATTATCAGTTACCTACCGAAATCTTTTAATTAAATATTATCTTCATTTCAAGCAATCACTTCAAACTAATCAGATAAGACTTACTTTTATTTTTACTTTTAGACTTTATACTTTATACTTTAAGTGTGCGAATAGTGATTTTTTATTCAATAATTTGATATTATTTTTTTATTGATTATTCGATATGAAAATACTAGAAATCTTTTCATAACGTTTTCGAAAAATGATGACTTATATATGTAGGTGTAGTTCATCGATTTATCGATTATATAATTCGAGTATTCAGACGTACCCATATAAATGGTAAATATTTAAAATCGAAGTTCATTCTACTTCTGCTATAGACCTATAGTACAAGCAGTAACAGTGATTTCTTAATTCAATTCTGTTAAATAATAAGTTTAAAGCTACAAAGTTGCAAACCATGGGTAGGGTGTTGATGTTATTGTCTGTGATATTCGTCAGCTTATATGTGACGGAACAAGCAAACTTTTTGCAAAAAGATTTCATTGACAATATTAATGAACAAGCGAGTACAAGGAAGGTAAGTAATTCATTTTTATATTTTATTCGACAAATGGCATGTTAAATTATAATTTTTTAAGAAAAAAATATATATGTACATAATGCTCATTAAAAATATCTATAATTCGCTCAGAAAGTGTCAAAATATATTAATATATTAATAATAATATATATAAAATATCGAATACCAAGTTTTTAAAATTATAATTTAAAACTTTGATGAAAATATCAAGTATTTTCAGGTATAATCGTTTTTGAATAACATACAAATTAAAAACTCGTTAGATGAGAATGATGAGAAGATATTGGTTTTTATACGAGATTATAATAGATCGTCAACACTTAAACTTCGGCGATCAAAAAAAAATATTTACAGCTTTCTAAATTACGCTCAACTTTTTTTTTTTTAAATCAATAATAACAATTTATAAGAAACATTGTATTAAATTTACAAGTCATAGGTATGAATATAAAAAATTGTATGAGTTTTTATCTTCAAAATAATTTGCATATTTTTGGGATTTTGGAGAATGTCGTCAATATTCTTATTTAAAAATCGAATAAATAAATATTTCCATTACTTATTTTCGATATTATTTAATTGTTATAGAATCATATTTGTATTTTATATTTTTAAAGTATTTGAATAAATGAAACATTTTTGTATCGTCACTTATAGAAAAACAAATTTTTTAACTACCACATGACGTCTGTAATATCAAATCGAATGCTACTGAAGCATAATTTTTACTTTATATCGTGTACAAAGACACAAAGAAAATATATCAACATCATAGTAAAATCAATACATCTATCGCAAATATGTGTTTGAATAAGCAGGGAAAAAGTATTTTAGTACGAATACAAATACATTAAAAACATTTTTTTATAAATACATTTTTTCACCTTATAAATCAAAAGAACCGATTTTACTTCATTTTATAGAGTATTTCACACTGATGTACCGTTTGGTGTAGCTATCAAAGTAAACACATCTGCTGTGTAAACAAATAGAATCTTAATTTAATTTGTTACGCGATTATTATTAATACTCACATAGAAAATATATACGACCAATATAATAATAAGACCAACGAGTATTTAAAAATTAGCATATGATTTTAAATACAGATAACTACTTTGAGAAAGTAATTAAAATACTTTGTTCAAGTGCTTTTAAAAAAGTATTTAAAATACGCGTAATTGAGTACTTAAAAAGTGTTCGATTACTTTTACCCAATTACTTTACAGGACTGCTTATAGTTAGTATACACAATCTATGTATACAAAAATGGAGCCAAAAATGTATATCCATGTATTCATCAATTGAGGAAAAACCCTTTTTTTAAAATTTTTTTTTTTTAAACTTTTTTAATGATTTTTTTTTTGAGTTCCGAGATGTTTTTTCGAATTGAAAAAGCTACAGCAAGATTTAGCTTGTAAAATTGTTCATATGACATAATTTTATTAATCGTTAAATGGGGGGGGGATCCCGGCCAATACCAAAAAAATGGATCAACATGGAGAAATGTGTCGTGTATTGAATATTATAGGTATTAATATTATGTTTACTATACAAAAAAGTTTAAATTTTGTAAAGTGATAATTTTCGTATCGTTTTTATTCCGTTCGATTTTATTTATAGCCGTAATTACCCTCCCTTTACATAAAACGCAATAGTCGATATACCTAGTAGAGAAAAGATGTACGATTTATCTATATGAAATATGATTATTCGATTATTACGATTTCATTTTCCATTTTCCGTTGTCGTTACCAGAAAAACTGCGTGAGTACAGTTTTATTTTTCTCATCTAACAAGACACAATCCTGCAGGATGGTTTAGATTTACAATTGGACCCGATAGGTCCGATCCACGGGGAGTTGCTCAAACAGAGATTTTAAGATTTGCGAAGAAAATATATTTGTTTACATACGGTTGCTATTGGTCATAGGAGAAATATAAATATATTTAGTAGAAATGGTTTTTTTTTTTTTGTTTACTGGTTGCCCGCAATGGTTCGTCGGGCAGGTCAGGTATAAGCATGCATAAAATTGAATTCTCGCACATTGCCTACCAAGGTGGCCAAGTTGCACTCATAGTCGCTCATCGGCGTGTCCGCAATCAAAACAAATATAAAACATATTATTTCAATAATAGACAGCAGGTAAGCATATTATTATTAATATACTGCTCTCATTATCACCATCGAGTCTCATATAGAGTTGGCATTTTTAACGGGCAAAAAAGTGCACGGGATCAGCCGGTAAACTATAAAAATAATACTGTTTATAATAATTTATTATCAAAGTAACAATACATTTAACGAGATTCTTAATGTACAGTAGACACATATTCAAATGATAATGTATATTATAGGTCACGGCGGAACAACTGCAGGTCTTTAATACGAAATAGTCACCTTAAAAAAAAAATTATTCACAATTTGTGAGTTCAATATAAATCGATATCTAAAATAATTTTTTTTATGTCTATACTTCGTACAGAAGATATGATGGTAACGAACCCAAAGCCGTTTTGGACATTTTAAAATATAATGTGCCTAGTATATTGATTACAGGCGCGTACACATAAAAAACGTCATTATTAAAATAATTTAAATTATTTTTAAAAACATTTATTTTTATAATATAAAATCTAATTGTAGAGGTAGTATTTCAAACATCTAAAGACTTCGTCAATATCAATGTAATGTATCAATTGACGATTGTAGATACTGATCGAGCACTAAACGAGAATGTAATTCATATTACGATGGAAATGCTAGAAATTTAATCAAACCAAACTAAAAAATAATAACATTTATTTCTTGAAATTTCGGGGGGAGGGGTTGAACCCCAAGAACCCCCCCTAACCTGACTGATTAAAGCTCAGTATTTCTATGTAGTATTGGACTGACATGTATAAAAGGTCACTGTTAAATTATAATAATTTTATTGTTAATACTATCAATCATTTGATGGATATAGTATGAAGAACATAATATTTACTGACAAAAAATAAATGAAAAATAAAAAAAAGATTTTTAAGAAAAAATCGTAACATTAAATAATGTATTTGATATTAAAAAAAAACCTTATTGGTGAACCAAAAAATTATTATCATTAATCATTGCACAATGTTTTTTATTGCACAGAATTACTCGCAGTGGTAGCAGTTGTAACGGAAGTCTGGTAAACGCCAACCGGATATCGTAAGTACATCTATGGCATTTTTATTGTTTGATCATTCACCTGTAAATACAATTGCATAAAATTAATATTTAAACATCGAAAATTAAGATTTCTAATTTGAGTATACATCACAATTTCATTAAAATCACAAAAATTCTCATGATAAATCTTTGTTAATGGCCTAATAAAGCTAATAATTGTATAATATACATTATTATTTATCATTATCAAAACAAATTAGAAAATTCGATCTGCTGTACACTACATTTGATGAATAGTAATTAAATTTTATTAAGTCATTATCAGTATTCAGTGGTTTAATATTATTTTGTTAACATTTCTTAACCCCCTAATAATATAATAATTGTTTTGAAATAATTAAAAATTTGAAAAAGATTAGTCCGTCTTTACATTGAATATTTATTTAATTTTTTTTCTTTTAAAATTTAGATTATGAGCGGAGCGATTTATATAATTAATAATGATATATTGATTTTACAACAATGTATTTTTCTATTCGTTTTTTTTTTATAAAAATACTTCAATTTCAGCTATGAGTGAGTTTTTGGAAGAAAACAATTATTATTAGGTGAAACAGTTATCTACAAAATAGATTTGATTTAAGAGACTAAAGTTTAAAGTAGGTTTAATATTTTTAGTTTAACACATCTATTAAAGTAATTATAGATATGTTAAAATTGTATAATAATAAATTAATAACAAGAACCGTATGAGGAGGATAAATCGTTCTTCCACGAATGAATAATAATTGATGTCATCAAAATTTTTAAACTTTCGTCTTATAAACCAACATTTTTTTTGTAGATAACTGTTGGATGATTGTTTTTCCAAATTATTTTAAAAAGTAAATGTGATTTTTTATTTTTGACTCTCTCTTCTCACCAAAATACTAATTGGATCAAATTATGTTTCTGAAACCCACTCATACGTCTTGAAGATTGAAGTTTTTTATACCAAAAAAAAAAACAAATAAAAAAATACATCGTTGTAAAATCAATACTATATTATTAAATATTATGTAAACCGCTTAGAATCTGAATTTTAAAATAAAAATAAAATAAATATAAATATTTTGTTTAAAGAATGACATCTACAATTTTTTTAATATTTCAAAACAAATATTATATTACCTATTGGTTAGTTAAGACATGTTAACAAAATAATATTGAATTACCTGTACGTATATTGAAGTTAGAAAATTGTATAGGTTGTAATAGCCAATAGGGTATACCTACCTCATTTGGTTTATATTTTCAGATATCAGGATTTCTTCCTGTCATGTATAAATATAATGATCCATCGAGCCAAGTCCTTTGGCCCTCGGAGACGTATGGAAGTTCATATTCTCCCAACAGATTGGCGAGTCCTTCGCATTGGTTTACATGTAATTCTTTTTTTCTTCCCTTCGAGATTGCTATACGTATTATTCGTACTTTCTCTTCCTCGTTGTCCTGCACATCGTACATCTGTGGGCAGAACGAAAAACTCAGATGTAGGGAAAGAGAATTAATCAACAGTATCTTATTATAATTTATTATGCATAATCTCTATCTGAATAACTCGGATTCACCAATGTGTAGTTTTTTCTGTTTCAACTTTTTTATTAGTTTTTCTATTATTTGTATGGAGAGATTGCCTTTAGATCATTACCATTATTAATATTATAACTTGTAATCATTATTATTTATTAGATCATCTGTTATAAGGGGACGCCATAAGGGTATTTAATTTGTGTCCGTCTTAACGTAAAAAATATCAAATTTTAAGCATACAATAATATATTTTTCTCTGTAATTTCTAATATTAGAGCGAATTTACCACTTAGGTAATGTACCGTGTAAAAGCAATAATATTATCTAGAGCATCTCGGAGGATTTTATTGATGTTATTATTTTTAAGTAAGTTATGACCATTTTTAAACTGTAGATTGTTTACACATTTTACAATAATATTGATTAGTGTATTTAGAAGTTTTAAATATAAAATTTATAATGAGTTTTCGTTCAATTTTTTTTTTCAGCAAGAATAGATAGTTGTTGATTGGTGTTAATTGACGATTGGACGTTATGTATAACATAGTACCAATATCAAATATAATTGTTATACAAATATAATAGGTAGGTATATTATATGTGATTCCCCAAACCGTTAAATGGTGTATGGTTAATTCATTTCACTATGCAAAATTATAAGTCAAGTTATATTGACTAGATGAGTTGGGGGGGGGGGGGAGCGCATATTTATCGTTTGCTAGTAGTACTATTTCCACTTAACACCTATTCGTTTTTAATTATGATTTAAAATAAGATTAACATAGAATACTCACGGCACATCTGTAGAATGATTTTTTATTTTGGGATTTTTCATTAACTACATGTTCAAGTAATGACATAAACTTAAAGCCTAGGTCGGCTAATATCCTGTTGTTCGGATTTTCCTTTGACAAACACTCAAATTGTCTGTGTACCATATCTGATAAAGCATAACAACAGAATAAATACATACATAATATGATTAATTTCTTTTGCTTAGGATTAATTGTTGCTGACATAAGTAATGGTGGTAACACATTTTCGTTTGAGTACTTACATCATGTACCTATTATATTAGGTATCTACTCAGTACATATTGGCTATTATTACCACCGTAGTTTTATATTGTGGGAGGATCATCGAGTATCATACTATAAGGTAATAATAGGAAAGATTATAAACTATAAGGAAGGAAGCAACAATACATTGTAATATCGTTCAACATTTAATAGGATTATTTTGATATTGTGGAAATGATATCCTACAAAAACTCAAAATCGACATAGACGTTCGCTCGGGAGTGATAAGATCGGTGGATACCTACCCTGCTGGCTAATTATTTTTCTCCAAATTAAGTAGGTGTTGAGTACCTATATAAATTGCTGCAAATTTTCGGTTATCTTATGTTTGAATTATGATTGTTATAATTAAATAATCTTTAATGCTATAAATGCGATACTTGTTTAATAATTGACATAGGCTGTGTGAAGGCTCCCGGTATCAATCCCGGGTCAATGTCATTTTGTCCACAAAAATAGACTATATGGAAATAATGATCCTGTCTAAGCAGAACCAACAAAATTTCATCGGTTTTTTTTTTTTAAAAGTAATTGAAGGTATTATTCTACAGACCGCACTGACCTCGGTCTTAATCTTTTTAATACATATCAATTTTTTTAATTAGTTGATATAAGATACAAATCTGAGTTTAATGCTGCCTGTAATAAGTCTAAATTAGACAATTCTACGAGGAATGAGACACTACTTTGTGAAGTCATTTTTGTTGATAAAATCAGAGTACCTATAGACAGCCACCCCCTCCCAACGAAAATTATTATAATTAAAGTGATAACGATAATACAAAAGAAGATTTTCAAATTGTATAGAATTTGAAAATTCTGAAAAAATCGCCACCAGATTTTTACAATTTTACTATAGAAATAAAAAGAGATGTTATATTAAGGCCGATGACAGATGTGTACCTAAAGCCCACACACTTCAATTTATATACATAAATTATAAATATACAAAATAAAAATGTGAAATATATATATTGCTTTCTGTGTAAACTTTCTAAGACTGTCACAGTAGAATCATCTATTCAACTTGTAGCGACATTAATAGGCAATTGTACGTTTATAGTGTACCTATATTTTATTTTAAACTTTTTAGTTACGAGTAATACATAATTCATAAGCTATAGTAAAAATAATATGCTCATAAATTTAGGCGGGGATAGTTTTACTCTAGCTTCTAGCTCAGCCCTTCCTTTCCCATTGTGCGGTAATATTAATGATTCGTTGTACATACTCTGAATGTCAATACAATGTCCCTTGGTTAGCATTGAACGTTCTAGCCACAAATGAAATAATGGAGATGCACTTAGTAGGTTGTCTCTTTCCATATAAGCGAATCCGTACACTGGAGTCGCTGTTTGTGTTGTAGACACCTCAAATGTATCCCTAAGTCCGATTGGAGGGCATAATAGTCCATTTAGACTATCTTGAGCTGAAATACACAAGAAAAAAATACTGCATTACATTATAAATGTATTTTATTATATTTGTTATTTAGTCGAGCTTATATACATCCTAGTCATTAGCCTGGGTTATTAGTAGGTGTATTTTACTATGTGGAGGGAACGGTTTGGTTCACGGTTGGAACGAGTCCATGTGAAAATCGCGAAAAACAAACAGCGAAAATGAATATCGCCTAAGGTTTTAACAGCGAAAACAATAATAGCGACAAGCGACAAGTAAGAAATTATTTTCGTTAGTGTGCATACCTTTATAATATAATAATTAATAAGTAATAAAGATAATCAATAGTATAATTTTGTAATCTTGTGTCTTGGATCACGTAATAAAGATAAGCCGAAGTTGAACCTAACAACTGTCAAGCTTTGTCATAGTAAATAATAATGATACCTAGATAATCAATGTCATTTTGTACTTAGGTACAAATCACCAGTCACACCAGTCCGCATTCCGTCCGTTCACCGTTGCCATATTCGTACAGTTATTCACTCGTAACATTTTCGCAATGGAATTTATATACTTATATATATTATAATTTTAGAAAAAATATCAAAGTTAAATTGTATTTTTTATAGTATTTTGATGTATTTTAAGGTTTTTAGGTAAAATGTATATAAAAGAATATTTTAATTTTCGCTATTATTGTTTTCGCTGTTAAAACCTTTGGCGATTTTCATTTTCGCTGTTTGTTTTTTGCGATTTTTTGTTCGCGATTTTAACTGGCACCCGGTTGGAACACGTATATATGTGGCGAGGATTTGTCACTAAAAACCCGGTGGTCACCCATCCAGCCATCCGAAAACTAGTGATAATGGCTGATGCTTGACCTCAGAACACCAAGCTACTATAAGTGTATAATATTGTTTGTACTAATACTATTGTTACTGTTTATTTCACGAGAGTTCAAAAGTTCACGTTCATTATCCCATAAAATGAACTCGTTTATTAGAAGAAAGTAGAAATCGTTCTTTGAAAAAAGAACGCGTTCATTACACGTTCAGTGTTGTTAGAAAATCCCTAGATATCAAATATTATTATTATCGACATTAACTACGACATTTGAATCGAATGGACATTATATGAACGAAAAAAAGTCATTTGCGTTCAAGGAACGATTGAACGCGTTCTTTTCAAACATTGACATAATATACAATATGCATAGCTATTCTGTAGCCGTGCCACGAGATAGATTTTAATCCAATATCGATTGGCATTGATAATTAAATATTACTATGGTGAGCCTCCATCACATGATTTCCCCCCGGAATTGGTAACATTGTTGGGCTGTTGGTCATCATAGTTTTCATCTCGCTCAACGGTACGCACCCACTGCTTTATAACCAATAGCGTCTCTCTCGACCCTCGTCTCCGGTTATCACGACCTCAACGCTCGAAAACCTCGTGACTACCGACGACGCCCGTATCCGTAGCTTTTTGTACATTACATCATTCTCCATCATCCTTAGTCATCGTTCAATTAAAACTATATTCAAAGGCATTGGTTGTTATTTATACGCTTTATATATCCGTCCGCCTAGATAAAAGCTGTCGGGGTTAGTCGCTACTAACCATAAACGTGAGACCTCCACTTTACTCTGACATTTAAAAGACAAAAAATTTAATTTACGAAAAGAGTTTAGGAAAAATTTTAGTAAAATCGAACGCTTTCTTTTTAAACACTGACATATAGGTTATAGGTACAATTTTCACATAATATATTTTTCTCGGTTCAACAAGAGAACTCTCAAACTCTGCGCATCTCCACGCAACAACATGACATCGAAACCGGTGTTTTCTAATATCCTCGAATGTTTTTACTCTCTGGGGTAAAACTATCCTAGTATGTTTTTACCAGGTCGGAGAGGGGTAAAATACGTCCGGATTATTTTTATACCTATGGTAAAAAGGTTCCAGAGGAGATAAAATCAATCTATTTTTACTGGTGGTAAACATATGCTATTTTGCTCATTTATAAATTAAATACAACACACGGTAATCTTTTAAATACATAAAACAATATGTGATCATTTTAAATGTAAAATATAAAAGCTTAAAAAAATAAAAATCACCAAGTTCGATTAATATACCTACAATATATTATATTATTATAAAATCTTTATCAATACTATTGTTATTGTTATATGGTAGGGGAGTACGATTATGAAGTAAAGCAAATAAATAAAATACATGTAAATTAAAATAAAATAACTGTCTTAAAAATTTAAATTATAACTTATAAAATGTATAAAATAATAAATAATGCTCATTACTCACTATGATTACGGATGATTACATCATTCTCGGTGCTAATCTGTGATGTCACATTTAAATATTGCGGGGCTGCCAGCACAGAGTAGGTGATGGCCAGCAAGAGTAATATATTTTGTTCGATGTACTTCATCATATTGTGAGTTAATTGAGAATTCAATATGAACAGTAAATAAAAAAAAACCGGACGGAATAAAGTCAATAAAAACGTGTCCAGGTCTACTGCTAACGAGAAAAATGTTGCAGTTAATGGCAATGCACTGTTACCACAAGAATGACCATAGTACGGCCAGCGAAACTGGTCGGGTGATTTTAGCGCCCCCAGTGGCGTTTTTCTAGTAGGGCAATCTACACTATTATTGCCCTACCGAAAAAAAGCCACCGGGGCGTTAAAATCACCCGCCTAGTTTCGCTGGCCTTACTATAGCAGTGCGCCCTGTGTGTCGTTTTATAAGCCGCCTCGGTTTGGTGGTGGTGGGAGTAGTTCCTACCACTGCTGTAACGTTGAAGTCATATGTGTATTATACCAATTTACACGAGAGAACAAAATCACAATATAATAATTTAAAAAGGGATTTCGTACGAAGTCGGATTCTGCCCGCAACAATATTCTGTTTATAATCCTTTGTAGAACTACACTTCATGCTTTTAGTGTCCTATTGACCGGTGACGTATATATGGGAGGGAGGGGGGGGGGGTGGATAGGCCCGGGCACGTAGTGAAATAAATTTCAAATGCAATTCAAAATCAGCAAGGAAATGTTATAGTGTCGGGTTGTAGCTATGCTGGTGGTAAATTGACAAATAGTGAAAATAATTCCTATATGTATACTCCACTGCCGCTGTCCGATTGTCTTTTAAAGTTTGGTCTGACCAGTGACCATGCACGTATTCCTTATAGTGTATACCTACTGCAGGATGTCTGTCTAGTATCAGTACCGCAACTGTATTTATAATGTATTTATAGACTAGATTTCAAGTACGAAAATTGTAGCCTTTTGAGTTATAAACAATTTTGGTTAATTTGTCTTCGGAGCTTGAAAATGTAATAAAATTATGATATTTTTACCTTACGTAAATTCGTAGATAGGTACAATATGCATATTATATTATATTTACTTTTTAAAACGAACTATACCGAATGACCGTACACATATACAGAGTACCTATGTACTATATTTTATACCTATACGCCTGCAGGCTTAATGACAAATTAATGAAGATACATATTATTATTACATGACTACTAAATACTAACATATTTGAAACAACTAAAGGCACCTAATTGTTGATACATGGCAGCCTCATCGCCCCCCCCCTACCGTGGTGTATACCATTGAATATAGTTTTAAATATATTAATACACATGCCACTCGCTCTATTACGCCGTAGGTGCATTTATGATAAATAAAAAGTTTGAAATTATTTAAAGCGAAGCAACTGAACAGAATATATCCTGTTCCAAAAGTGAATATGGGTAAGTAGTGTGGGGCAACCGGTTTTCGTGTTGCACTCAAATCCCACCTATGACACTTAACCGTTCGACCCGTCAATAATTCTATAATTTTATTATTGTACCACAGCCGGTTATCTAATAACAGTTTCACAGAGCATTTATTTCAGCGCCGTAGCCAGAAGGATGGTCTCCCCCCCCCTCGAACAATTTTTTTTATGATTACAATGGTGTCATGCGTGATGGGTATTTTAGTTCTATACAGAAAACCTCATATAAAAACCACGGCTATGTGGCACTGGTTGACAATATGTTAGTATTGCAGTGTGTCTTTGACCGGTATAAATATAATTCAGTGAATGCGTGCGTGTTTTAAATCAACTCTTATAGTACCTATGCCTACATAAAATTATTAATAGAATAGATGGTTTAAAAAAAAACTTAGACCTGTAATACATAGGTGATATGTAAAGCAAAGGATTTTTATTCGTATAAAACAGTTTAAAAAAATTAAACACATTTTGAATAGCAAACTGAACACAAAAACGAGGTACAGTCATAAAAGGATAAAATCTTTAAAAAAAGGTTTGACTTGATAAATACAATATATTTTTTTTTATTATTATTTCTAGAAAATATTTATATTATATATACCTACACTTATTTGGAGATACCGAATCATCAGTTAAATTTTTCATATGCCGTATTATACCACCTTAAAATCTGGTTGTGTGGTCTTGATTTCCGACAACAATACAAAAATCAGCGTCACGAAGTCGCACACCCGCTGACCAATCCATAAGAACTATGAAACAAAAAAAAACTGGTTGCAGCCGCCGTCACGTGTAATTCCTATGTAGGAATTTCGATTCAAAAACACCGTACATCTCGACGATATTTCAAGGTCCATCTGTACTCATTTTATACTATCTATACATGTATAGAAACACGATAAATACGATCTTCAAGAACGGCACCGTCATCGAATATTTATTTATTTCATTTTATTTTATTTTATTTATTTATTTATTTAATTGTGTACGCTCACAGTTGGGCTCAAACAGCTTTTTTTTACATATAATAACAAAAACAAAACATAATAACATAACTCATAAGCAAATTAACTTAATATTAATCTATTTAGTTTTGACATATTATATTAGAATTTACTATAGGTACTAATTATTATTTATTTATTTATGTTATTTCATATTGACCGGTTTCTCAGCAATAACTTGGCTTCTGTCACGTCTGCAAAGTTAGATTAATTTTCAATGAGGGTTGAAGTCATCATGGTTAGTTTAAGACATCACGGTTAAAATTTTAAACAAACTTAACTCACCTACGGATTGCCGTGCCATACAATATGTGTATAGGTATACAATTTGGATATTTATTTTAATTAATAACTAATTTTCCGCTCAACTTTCTTAATTTTTCAGTAGAACTTGGTATTTTTAAAATGTTTTTGATTTGTATTGGTTAATCGGGCAGATCAGGCTTAAGAAAGCATAAAATCGAATTTTAGTACATTGCCTAACAGGGTGGCTGTCGCCTGAGTTACACTTATATAGCCTAATAATTGGCATGACACAATCAAATTAATTAATAAAATTAAAATTAAACATATTATTCATATAGAGTGTGCTTCAGCAGGGCCAACAATCCACCGCAAGTAGATAGCCTACCTGATAAGATACTGCTCACATTATCACAAGAAAGTTTCATATAGAGTTGGCAATTTTAAAGATCAACGTAGTGCAAGGGATCAGCTAGGAAAGATATAATAATGATGTAATAGATCTTTGATTCGACACGACGCAACGGCTGCACACGCTATATTTATGACGTAGGAATACTTGCCAAAATTATAAACTGCAAACTAACATAACATTTTTATTAAGTTAAGGGTTGTATTTAAAACACCGAATAACTCGATTATAGAAATTGCGTTAGGTATCCGAAAATAATAATGCTTTTCTTATTGATATGCGATAAACGTGTTCAACAATACAAATTGTAATTATAATTTATAACAATAGAATCATTTTTTAATAACAATATGTGTATATAGAATTATTTGTAAATATTATTATTATTATTAGTAATAGTAGGTAGTAATAGTATTATTATTTTTTTTTTTTTGAAAGGATTTTTCAAAATTAGAATATTCTAAGTGGTTTTCTTATACATAGCTATATAATATACGGGCAAAGCCTTGACGGAATACCTCGTAAAATATATTTGAAACAGCTGAAGTACTAAGTAAATTATAGTTCCCAATATATTATACCCAACAAAAACACTACGCCAAACTCCGTGTAAAAAAACGCTCAGTATAAAAAAAAACCACCTCAAAAAGTTGTTAAATCATTTTATAGCTATGTATTTAAACTATATAGGAATAGATATATTATTATAATTTATATTAAAATTCACTGCTTATAAATTGAACTTAGCTGGTGACATTATTTTAAACTCATGAGAATTCATTTCGTATTGATTATACATGTTATCTTTGAAAATGAGTGATACTAATTAAGTGTTATATAAATTAATTGTTATAAATTACTAATTAGGTAAGTGTTATAATTTTAAAGTCACCAGCTAAGTTCAATTTATAAGCAGTGAATTTTAACATAAATTATAATAATATATCTATTCCTATATAGTTTAAATACATAGCTATAAAATGATATCACAACTTTTTAAGGTGTTTTTTTTTTATACTGAGCGTTTTTTTACACGGAGTTTGGCGTAGTGTTTTTGTTGGGATATCACTAATTTTTTTTATGTTATTATTATTATTGAATATATTATACGCGAGCCGTTACGTATTAAGGCCCCAGCAAATGTGTCATTTTTAAGGAGTTGTGTTTAGGTAATTATTTCGTTCCTGCGATTACTGATCGTCTTTGTGTGAGTAGTAAAATATGATCATTAGTGTGTGTATACTTCCCTACCATCACCCGCGACCCGCATCAATTTACTTATTTATTTTTAATCGTTGGATTATAGTACACATTATGGAAGTATTTTATATTTAAGCAATTTGTTTATGAATTTTAATTTGATATGTTACTGATATAATTTATAATTCCTCTAAATGCTATAAGAAGATTTAAATTTCGTTCATGTGCCACCGCCTGTTCTATAGCAGGATAGACTAATAATTGTACCTATAAAATATTATGTAATATATTGTTATTTTTAATTTTACTAATTTATATTTAATATCCCAAATGGGTAATGGGTACAGATAATAATTATAAGCAACACTTACTTAAATCTTTAAGCTATAAGTAAACAAAAAAATAATGATAAAAATAATTGTGTACAACATTTCAATTAATAGTTTTTAATTTGCCGAGTGAAAGTCAAAAACAAGAATCAAAATTTGATATAATACTACAATGGTGTCAAAGTTAACACTTCTTACTATAAGCAATTAAGTGACCAGAGCAATGAAGATACTAATAATTAAGAATTTTTAATCGGGTTAAAAGTTGGTACTTTAAAATTGTATTCATTTTTTCAATTTATATTTTTACATTTAAAATAAAAAATGTTTTCAAAACTACTCACGGCGAATCAATAGCTTGTAAGTTAACTTATAAACAAAGCTACATAATTTAATAAAACAAAATTTATATTTTTAGAATCCGAAAAATTATGTTCTTCTAAACCAATACCAGTTCTTACAATGTATTATTTTGTACTGTGATCACCACTTAAGGAAGGTATTTATTTTGAAAACCCTTGCACGAACAGCGAATAATATTATTTCAGGCATCGGTCAGAACTGGTGTCTGGTAGGTTATACGATAAATCAACAAGACCAAGTATGAACTGTATAACAATTGAGGATTAAAGCACTTAAATAATCGTCATCGACGATCGGTGGAAAGCGACGTAGCTATGCAATATAGTAATTTATATTGGTACCACTCCCGTACCGAGACGATTGAAGTTTGTTGTTTTTGACCAAAGTTCGATCATTTTACTTTGCTGTACACGGGCGTATCTGCACTTGACGCTTTCGTCTTGCTCCGCTCGCCACCTAAGAATAAAAGAATTCATAGTTAGAAATCTAAACGCAAATATAAATCTTTAATACACACTCACCCCACTCCAGTGCATCACTATGTAAGTATTTCTGTTTCACAGAAATTGTTAGATGTGTTGTAACTATTTATCGATGTTATCAAGACTACTTCAAAACAGTATTTTTCATTTTAAACGGAATTAACTATTAAGACAATATTAAAATCATGTTTTAATTTCAATGATTGTTTAAATAATTTTGAAAACACACTCGAATTGTGTATTTTACTAAGAATATGAATAACGATCTTATTTTAACCATTTCTAGTCACAAGCAATATAATATTATATCAGTACCTAATATTACTCATGGAGCTCGGAACTTAACGTGCTTAAAAAAGTCCAATAAATACGCACAAAACTTTTATTACAATAGATTTTTATAATTTTTACTAAATATTTATTAATGAAAACGGGGAATTGTACATCAACTAATGATTTGAAAAACATGATGCAATAATAAATAGTGAAAAGCCCCAGAGCATCAGTGTGGTATAAAGTCAAGATATTTTAAAAATAAGTGGATAGTTTAAGATAGATTTCGTAACCCTGTCCATGGTGAAATAATATTTGAAGTCAACAATTTGGTTTGACCACTTTAATTCTATTGAAAAATCCTTTCTTAGTAGAACTTGACATTATAATATTAATTCATCCTCAAAATTTCAATTCTATAACTCAGATAGGTTCGGCTATTATGCGTTGATTATTGCTAAAGTAACTTTCCTTCATACATAGAGATTATACCCATACGTAAACAATACAATAAATAGGTACATATATATATATATATGTGAATATTATAATATTAATTATTTCATGTATAAGCGTCACAGTTAATAACTTTGTATGTATTAAGTTCGGAGTATATTATATAGGTAACCCCGTTACGCCTTAAATAACAATAAAATTGGAACAAAATTATTTGTGTGTACTTTTTACATAAGTTTAGTGATCATTATTTTATACAATAATATAATTTCCTGTTAAACTGTGATTCGGTATGGCCATTTTCATAAAATTTAAATGCACCTCTTTTACTTTAAAATGTATTCAATTCTCATATTGGAAAATCCAGGAATAAATCTGCGTAAAAACATGTTGAAATGAGTAGAAAATAATTTTTTATTTTACGCAGTTATCAAAAACAATAATAATTTAGTTTAATAATCAATCAAGAAAATACCATGATTTTGAGACCATCATATATTAGTTTGTATGAAATTGTTATTGTATTTGGTTTCTTAAGTTTCTTTAGGTACATACTTGCTGAAATTTTCAAAAAATTCAAATTGTACCATCATTTTGGAAGTGCTGTAATACGATGTACTCGAATACCCAGCAGGGTACTTGATTGCACCGTTAAATGATTCATTATTTATTTGTTGGTTTTTATTCGAATTCTGAATCTAGGTCGACTTTCTACTATTTTTTTAACTTATTGATATTTTACTATAAGCTGTAGATCATTTGCTTTTAATACATCTTGTCCATCGCTCGACACTGATTGGGTGAGAACGTTATGTTCGGCAACTGTTGATCATTTGTCGTAATTAAACTCGAACGGTAAGTCTAAATACGGCACTTTTGCGACGGTCAATGTATAAGAACTTACAAAAAATTTAAAATGTATTGTTGTGTAAATTAGCATATAATACAAATAATATGTTTATTATTTAGTTTGAATTCTAATGATAAAATTATATTTTATTTTATTTCATAAAACTGAAAACATTTTTCGTTTATAATTGAAGGTAAATTGTTATAATAAGGCAATTTAAACGACCTGTGAACCAATTAATACATGACATCGTACTATATCATTATAAATAGTATTTATATATACTACCTATACACAATCATAGGGTACTCTATTGAGTAGGGGAGATGGTATTCTGTGACAATTTAATTACTTGTAATTTGCTTCAAAATATAAAAAATTAAACATGTATTTTGCGCCTCATCTAAAAATTCATTTTGGTAATTTGCGGCAAGACCGATAACGAAATTTAAGATGTTATCTGTGCCAGACTTTCAAATTTAATTGTTGGAATTTACCTGCAGATAAATTTACTGATATCGCATCTGAAATACGATAATACCAACGAGTGTCAGATATAATATTGTTGTGTTCTACTATAATATTAAGTAGAGACGAGATCAATTACTTCTATAATCTAATAAAAATGATCAATTCTCAAAATATCGAACAATATTGAACAGCAGTATCGTGATATTTACAGTTAGTCCGATATGATTAGCGTGTGTGTTCATATCTCATATTTCACATTTAAAAATATTATAAAAGTGTAAGTAATGGATGAAAATATCGGTGAAATTATTTAAAGTACCAGAGACAAAAATGTATTATTATTTAAAAATTTTAAGTATCGAAAAGTTCATGATTCTAAAATTTGAGTAATGAATAAAAACATATTTTATGCCGTTTATAAAGAAACTTCTAGAGGTCCCCATGCACTGTTCTGAAGTAACAGACAAATTACTTTTGATAAAGAATTACCACATACCCATTTTTAAAATTTGCCATATTGTTCGATGTTATTAAAACGTGGTCAGCTCTTCCAAAAGCCGCTCCTTAAATGTCTATCTAAATATTCATATAGTTGCGATACCTACATAAATATTATAATATGGTTGTAAACAAATGCTATATTCACTATATTTGAAGTATGTTAACTATAAGGTTAAAAAATAAAACCTATCATTTATAATGAAACTTACACTGCAATCAATTTTACTACCTAGTTGTTTACTAATATAAATGCCGCGCTCTGCATAAATAATAATTATACATTTTATAATTTTATTTGGCCAAGTATCTATACGTAATAATATATATATGCAATAAATCTCAACATAAATTATGTATAGTAAATAGTACTTATTATCTAGGATTAAATTTAGATTATCTTAGATTCTATAGGTACATAATGTTGATTTTATTTCAGAACAAAAAAAATCAATGGAACTTACATTTTTTACTCGTATACCTATTTATTATTTTATACATCCACCACTATTTCCCAGAGTGCCTTTAAAATTATTGAAAATATATTGTGGAATAGTGGTAATCTAAATCTACATTTGTGAGGGATTTAGTCTCCTCTTCATCCCCTGTAAATATGCATAATGTTATAATTTACTCACAAATGAATGTAGCAAAAGACAACTTCGTTCAACGCAGCTATCAATGTAATTGTCGTCATCGCGAGTGTAATAATAATAATAATAATAATAATTGTTAATAGGTAATCATTAAAATTATGTGTAATATTATTGACGAATTCTCGATGGACAGCTGTTACAAGCCATTGCAGATTTTCAGCCCACAAGTACTCGTACAGGACCTTTTATGTGTGTGCCAATCGCATAAAATGATGTCATGTGCGACTGTGCGAGTATGTATGACGAGATTATATACTTTAATCGTTTTAATGCGGCAGTTGGACTTAGTTTGTCCCTGGCCAATATTCAAATGGAAAATTAACAACAGGTAAATAAAAACGGTCTGTAAACATCACACTATATTATCCAACTGCAGAAAGTAGATACCTAACTAGTAACTATCTATACAGCTACATATATACAGAGTAATTCAGCAAACACTTTTTTCTTTAACAATAATGCAGTTATTAGATATCTGATTTTTTAATTGTTTAAATTTACTTTAAGACCATATTTTCAAATTCTTGAGATTTCTCGTACAACTTAAGGAATGTCCTGTGGAGATAAAAGCTTCCGTTTTTCAAATGAGGATACCCCTATTCAACTATAAACTATACAGCAGATATTGTTTCTGAAATTTCTAACGTGTTAAAATCAAAAATTCAAACATGAAGTTTTTGAGTTATTTAACTTTGTGTTCTAAGTATAAAAGTTTCCTAGTTATAAGATTATAAGAAATAGGGGCTATGATGATTTTAAAATTGTAGTTATTTATATTAATCTATCGATATTAATAAGTTGTAAAAATGGCCCAATTATAATAAATACTAAACCCAATTTTACGTCTATTTAATATTATGTAAAACGAGTTTTAAAGGCTATTATCCTTATTGGTACAAACGTTTTATTAACTAATAAACCACACTTTCAAATTTTGAATTTGATACATCAACATTTAAAAAAAAACTATTCACTAATTAATTTATAGTAAAAGAGGGGGTGCTCATTTCAAAAACAGAAGTTTGTATCACCACAATCCACTGGACACTCCTTAAGTAGGTAGTACAAAAAATCTCAATAATTTAAAAATATGGTCTTAAAGTATATTTAAAAATGCCAAAAATCAAAAAATGGGGGTGAGCATGCTCGGTGAATCACACAGTATAACATATATTTCACGCTTATAGATATGTCAATAATGTTAAATACGTAGGTATTTTAATAATACGTACTTGTTTGATGAGTTAATTAACGCGTGTCGTATCGTTTGGCTATATTATAATGTTGTGCATCTCTTGTAGTTGTACACGTACGACCTGTATTATGGGTACCTACTTATGTTTAAGCTCATTTATAGGCAAATACAAATTTCTGTTATATTTGCCTCGTCAAATTAGGTACTGTGACTGTCTGTGACAATAAGGTACGGTGTACCCATTATAGCATTAAGTAAAATAAAATTTTTTCTTCTTTAAAACACTACCATGTGAGTTGATTTAAGAATTTCATTTTGAGAATATTATACACTATTAGTGGGTAATTCCACCATCAAATATGCACAAAAACTGAACTAAGGTTTTTATCAAAACTCATAGGCCATAATAAGTAAATACATTCATTATTTTAAAAACTAAATGTGAAACGTTTTAAGTAAGGGGACATTCAAATAAAATTAACACACAGCTAATAATTAGCTGCTAAACAAGACAACAGTACCTATAATACACTGTTACCGGCTATTAGAAACACACGTAAAATCATTAATAATGCGACATCGAACAAAACAGGAATGACAATTGTAGATAAATTAACAGAGAGGATTTATTATACTACCACGATTTATTAGTCAGTAAGATTTCAAAAGTTGGAAATGAGGGACGCGCGTACGCAGTCCCAGCTTACAAAAATTTAGCGTCCGACATATCCACATCAGGGATACTCGCAGGGGTAAACCGATTCCATGTGCAATGATCCGGCCTCGCTCTGGAGGTTCGCCTTGGTGATCAGTGATCACGATTGACCTCAACGCCCTCATTGTTGCTCTATCGACTTTGGTCGAGCCTTTATACACCGTTCTCCGGTTACCGCATAGCGGTAATAACAGCTATTTCATCTTTACTTTACCGGCGATAGCATCAGTCGTCCTTCAATATTTCGTTGACCTTCATTCGTTCAGCGATTGTGTAAGAATGTCTCGGTGAATTCAAAATGTTTATAGAATTATTCAGTTAGTAGTCAAGTGCCTAGATTGTACAACGAGCTCGTGTCCGAATGGACCGCATCGACGAGCAGCGCCAACTATGAGCGCAACAGTTGTCTTACACAACTGTCGCCAATAATTGTAAGCATTTATTCGCGGATAGTCGACGTAGATGTCGCATACGGTACTTATACGATATTATTTTTACTGTATTTATTCTGTGCATATTGCATATACCTTCTATGATATTTTATTGATTGGTGGAAATCGATTATACAGCCGTATTTTTAAACGTCAGGTTTCATATTAGGCACCACATCTACATCGCGAAAGCAATAGTCGATAACATCATAATATATTTTATATATTTTATAAATTATATTTTTATACTAATGTTTTCAGTTACAACAATAATAGTGAGTATAAAGAAAATATTTATATTCAATAATGAAAAAACAAATAAAGACAATGACGAATGGAGTGAATGTAAGATAATATAATATTATAGGTATATTATTAATTTTAATTTAATCTGTTGTAGTATAGTCCATCCAGTAATAAATAATTATAAATGAACCACCTCTACTTGTAAGTTATAAATTAGGAACCATTATAATAATTAAATAGTATAAGGTAGGTAAAGTTTAATAATCACAATTAATAATAATTGTTTTAATCAGTATTTATGAATTTGTGATCGTTATTCGGCACATAAAAAATTACAATATCTGTATGTAGACAATTGGCTGGGCTGAAGATTATTTAAAAAGTTTTGAAGATAATTGGATGTTTTTAAACCATCTTTTAATAATATAAATCGACATAATAGATATCTGAATAAATATATTTATATTTATTATTTAATTTATAATACATTTATTCAGATATTAAATGTATGATCATATATTCATTAAATTCTATCATGTAGGATACACTATTATAAGTAAAATATAGCCCTACTTATTACTAGTGCTTTATGCGTGTGATGAAAATATGAACTACTGAACCGTTACACAGCCGGACCTTATACCGAACCGGCGATAGCTAACCTGTATATCTTAAACCGTGATTCATGCACATTAATCAGTCCGTGATCATTATTATCAGTTTTTCAGTCTTTCCACGAGATAAGATTATCGCGACAAAAAAACTTCGTGTGCACTAAAAAAAAAAAATAACACCGAATACGTAGGTACGTTACCTGGCTACTATAATACTATAGATTATAGAACGTGCCACAATATGGGGCCGGGCCACACATAGCGGTTGAACCGCCCAACAAATTCAAATTGTTTGATTTTAAATAAAACCGCCTAATATGCGTTCACACATACGCGGTTCAGCCGCGGAAACTGCCGCGGTTGAAAAATCGACAGCAACATGTCGCGGTTCGACCGCCCAAATGATCAAAGCGCATTGTTTTGAATTAGTCCGTTCACACATAGCCGCGGTTCATTTTTTCAAATATCATATTATGCATTAAAAAATAAGAATTCCAATAGTGGGGCTCAAGTTTCTAGTAACTTTCATAACCCAAAATTACACTGTTTTTTATTTGTAAATAAGCTGATGTTTTAAAATACACCTAATTTTAATTTTTTTTTGATCAAATCTATTCTACTGAATATGAAAATCTGGTGTTTTTTACTTTTGGAACAGCGTATAGAAATAGGTTGGTAAATGGGAGGTAAGGTAAGTAGGTAAGTAATATAATAAAATGTAAAAATGCCTCACATAATACAGATATATACTTATTACTCAGATATAATTAATTTTTCATTAGGAGTAAGTCAACTGTAAATGATGGTACTATTACTTATTAAGTTGTAGGTAGCTACTATCATGTTATATAAATAAATTTAAAATATGTATTAATAGTACATATTTATATTACCTGTGTTACCGGCCGTAGGTAAGTATAATAAGTATAATTTTATTGGTTATTTATATTATTTCATTAATTTTAATTAATTTTGGGTTGTCCAAAATATTTTATACCTACCTATAGTTATATAATTGTTCTTATTAAACTATAAAATATTGGTTATTTCTATTGGTTAAGGATTTATATAAATGTTATTTTTACATCATCGTATTTGGTAAATTGGCTTAATTATTTTCATTCAACATCACTTGTTCGTTGTGTATGTTTGTGGTTTTAAACACTTGTTAAAAAATAGTTTGAAAATGTTCGACACCGAAAAATGTATTATGTTGATCGAAAGTAATCCTTGCCTATGGGATATAGCGAGCAAAGATTACATGGACAAAAATGTAAAAAAATACATGTTGGCGTAACGTAGCAGAATCCATGTACACTGGAAACTGGTGTGAACTTTCGGATACCCAAAAATACGAATATGGTAATTATTATTTTAATATAAGTTTTTTATACATTTAAATATTTAATACAGATTTCCAACAAATTACTACCGACCTGCGTATTGCATGCGTTCTTGCCTTATTTATTATAATAATGCATATTGTATTATTATACTTAACTACAACTAAATAAAAAATAATTCACAAAAATAAAATATGTATTAGCATTTGAGCATTTGTTTTATTTTTAACTATATAGCGTAGGTACTAGATTAAAGTACGCGATTTTGAAATGGTACGGCACCTTCATGTACAAAATATTCCGCATACGCTTTTCGTATTTCAATCCCATTGGACCGAGAACCCGTTCCTCTTACCTCGATGTCGTCTAAGTTGCATTCACTTTCCATATCTTCAAAATTATATCCATCTCTTTTTCGGACAAAGTTATGTAAGACACAACAGGATTTTACTATATCGTCGACAAATTCGGGACTTACTAAAATAGTAGTATGTAATTCTCGCCATTTTTTGGCAAGTACTCCAAAAGCACATTCTGCGGTGCGTCTAGCTCTGGACAAACGGTAATTAAAAATTCTACGTTCGTCGTTTAGTCCTCGTTGTGGATACGGCCTTAATAGATTTGTGTGAAGGGCAAATGCCTCATCACCAACAAAAACAAAAGGCTGTGCGGAACCTTGCGAACTAGGTAAACGTATAGGACCAGGAATATTAAGGGCATTTGAATACAACTTTATTCCAAAAGAACTTTCCTTAAAAATATTAGAATCTGATTCTTTGCCGTAAGATCCTACATCAATGTAAATAAAACTCAAATTGGCATCAACTACTGCGATTAAAATTATTGAAAAATATTTTTGTAGTTAAAAAAGAGTGAGCCTGTGTTTTTTGGATTTTGTATACGAATATGTTTCCCATCTACAGCACCAAGACAGTTGGGAAAATTGGTTTTTGTATAAAATGTATTTGATATTTCGAACCAATGTTCAGTAGTTGGTTCAGGCATTTCTTCTTTTGCAACGTGTTCCATATTGCAACACAAGTTTCTCGCACTATTTCACCAACAGTACTTTTGCCTATTTTAAATTCAAAATGTAACGCAGTAAACGTCATCCCAGTTGATAGATACCTAGGATAAAAATAATTAAATTACATATAGTTATTACAATTACACCTATAATAATAATAATTATTACTTTATTTTATTATGTAAAATATTTACTTTAATAAACTCATGTTTCAATAATCAATATTATATACTAATATATTATAGTATATACTTTGTTTTATATCGTTAAAAAAAAAATTAACGTGTACTTTTTCACTACAATCACTGTACTTCTCAGAATATTTGGAATTTTGAATTTATTCCATCAATAAAGAATTATTATTATTATAATAGATTGTATAGTTATAGTATTGTTTAATATACAATAATTTAAAATATAACGTGATAAAATTGCCAGTTTATTCAATGTTGAAATATCTAATTTTATCCAAATTTTAACCCGGAGAGTTCAAATCTTGACAAAATACGGAAAAATCACGAAAATTAGCAAATTATTTTGAGTTGAGAATACATAAAAACTTTTCTTTTTAAAACTAAAATTTGAAAATGCAATACAAGATTCCTCATGACTTAGTCTACCTTTATCAAAAAAAGCATGTCTACAAGCAAATCAAAGTAAATTTTTATGAGCGTTTGAAATTCATATTTTTACAATATTGGATATTCACTCGATTTCTCATGTAGCGGTTTTGTTATTTTATTGTTATTCAAAAATGAATAACTGTAGATACATGAAAATTTTACTGAACGTTTATATTTTTATTTTTTATACATCATAAAATTTTGAAAATATTTTGACTTTTTTGGGCTGTTTACGGACATTGTAAATTTTGGGTAAAATATTGGGTAAATTTAATGCAAAGCTCCTGATATATTGTTTCAATAGCAGTTGAAAAATATTAAAAATACATAGGCAACATTTTTTTTATGAGCATTTAAAGTTCGAATTTTGACAAAATTTAATAATTATTTTGTAGTTAAAAAGTTATAAAATGTTCAACTTTTATAGCTAAGGATTGAAAATTTAAGACAAGGTTCCACGTAAATAGGTAAATATATAAATTTATTACTTTATTCACAATAATATCATCAAATATACTTAGTAATATCATAGGCTGACTGACCGTTTTCGCTCAGAATCGTTTTTCTTATACAATGATAATATTATTATATCATTGAATTCAAATTTAACACCATCCATTACAGTGACCCACTTGTAACCTATTAATTGTTCGTTTTCAATTAATTTCTTTATTTTCAGTTAAAGAACTTCGAGATAAGAGATGGAAGAATATCAAGGATAATTATAAAAAAAACATAAGTGAAGAAAAAAATGTGAGAAGTGGATCCGCGGCACAGAAAAAAAAACCATATGCTTTTATGGCGGCATTGTCGTTTTTACAGAATAGTTCAAATAAAAGAAAGTACGTATCTAAACATTATTATTTAATATTTAACTTTTATTAGTTGTATAACATATTTACATATTATATGATATTATTAGCCTAGTTTTATTTAAGGATATATTTTTGATAGGTATAATTTTATTTTATTTATAGGACAACCTGTAGCATGCAGGAAGACGAAATTGACGTATGCAACGATGATTTTTTGGCCAATTATAGTTGTGTAGACGATAATGCTACAGAATGTGAGCCATTAACTTCGTCAACTCTAAAACAACCATCGGAACATTCGAAGCAAAGCAAAAAAAAAAATCTAATGAAAACAATGGTTCTTTTCAACAAGAACTGCTTCAGTTTTTGCATAGAACAGAAAATACAGATCCAGATAAAATTATGCTTAATTCTTTTTTACCATACATAAAACAATTTAATAATACACAGAAATTCGATTTTCAATTAAATGTATTACAGTATTTTAAAACTCTCGAGGCAAATAGTAATATTCAGGCTTCATCTCGAACTAATCATGTAATAACAAATCCATACAATTCTTTTGCTCAGTATTATAATCCTAACGCAGTCACACAATCTTTTTATCTTTCACAAAATGCTCCTACTGATCCTAATACCCCACAGTTAACTTTTCCACAGAATAATTCTGATTATTTAAATTACCCTCATACTTAAAATTATTCTCCGAACGATCATGAATAAATAATGTTTTTTTTATTTTCACTTAATTTTTTAATTAACAGTAGGTACCTATCATATTAATATTATATTTGATTTAATTATCTTGGATTTTTAGTTAGTAAGTAACCCAATAACGAATACGATTATGTTATTTCTATATTTATTCATTTAATTAATACTTATAATTAGGGTTCGGATTTGAAGGCAAATGCCTTTCTCTTATTAATCACAATAGAAAAATAATTTTTATACAAAAATGTGTTTCATTTAATTTCTTAGACGATGTATCTTTTTTTTTTTTGCCTTTTTTTGCCTTTTTACTTATAAATGCCTTTTTGCCTTTTTTACCTTTTGTACTTATAAATGCCTATTTTGTGTTTAATTTTTCAGTTGATTTTATAATTGTATACACAGCTTGCGTATTATCGCTACAAATGAGTTTTATTATTCGCAATATTAATCGATATCATCTTATCGAGTATTTGGTTAGGTTCAACAAAGTTATATCGAAGAACAAGGGATGGGAAAATATCAAAAAGATCAACCAAGTATTGATTGGAGAA
>NW_019104069.1:30102-32561 GCF_001856785.1 Myzus persicae | reverse complement strand
ATCGAGTATTTGGTTAGGTTCAACAAAGTTATATCGAAGAACAAGGGATGGGAAAATATCAAAAAGATCAACCAAGTATTGATTGGAGAAGCCACAAGCGATGACGATCTATCAATTTGCAATCTTAATTTAGATAATTATTTAAGTATGAAATAACCCCGATAACTTCGGTGGACGTAGAAAGATCGTTTTCGATGTACAAAAATATTTTAACCCCTAATTTTTCTGAAGACAGCTTATCACAATACATGGTAGTCAATTTTTTTTTAATACCAACTAGTTTATTTTGCATTAAATTAACTAGTATAACTCAAGTAAGTTAATATTTAAAATTGTTTTTAACTAATTCTTGGGACAAACATGGTTTTAAAAAAAGGTACCTAATCTATTTATACAAAATAGCATAAACTTAATATAGTTTAGTATTCATGCTCAATTTTAATTTGTATTTTTCTCAAAATATGTGCATTTGAAAGTGTTTAAAAATTGTTTATTATTTTATTTTGTAGTATATTTATGAATTGCCTTTTGATATAAATTAAATGCCTTTTTTTTTGCCTTTTTTTACATTTTAAATGCTTTTTTTATTGATTATATTGCCTTCAAATCCGAACCCTACTTATAATAAATAAATATATTATAATATGTATCTAATTTATTAAAGTGATTTACCTGAGTGTAATGGTTAATCTTTTCTCTGCACTCAAAGGATTCCGCCCAGGTGTATATCTCTTTGATATATAGTCACGTACTTTTTGAAGTAACTCGTCAAATGATTTAATTGACATACGATAATATATGAAAAACTTTTCCGGATATAATCTTATATCGTTATAAAACTTTAAAAAACGTCCACTTGTTTACCTTTCATCATTTATTGGATGAACCCAGTATTTTCTTTGTGGTCTTTGCACAGTATATCTTGAAACACACCAAGTGCTTCTGCTACACACAAAACCTGAACTAGCCGATCGTGGTTTATTTCCATTTCGTACAAATAGCTAATATGTTATACTGTAAACCAACCTTTCGTGTTAAAAGACACGCAGATTACTAAGTTTCAAAATATAATAATTTTTCAATCACCCAATATTTTGGTATAACCGCGCGCGGTTTGACCGCGCATATGTGACCCGACCCTTAGTAGCTAATAGTAATGCTAATAGTACCTACTTGTGTTTATTTTAAGTTGTTGGTAGAGGAGGGTAAGTGGATTCGGGGTCAATTTTAAGTTGCTCATAGGTTATTTTAGGTTCGTTTCGCCTCTGTCTAGGTCTTAAACATGTGGAGGACTAACTGGGTGTGTATTGTTTGTGATAGCTCGAACAGTATTTTGGTCGGAGTCGCCGGGCAAATACTGTCAAGTGTCGACCTATACGTTGTGCGTGTGGTATAGCTATGTGTATTTATGCATACATGTGTGTATATATGTCAATATGTGAGTGTGCATACAATTTTAAACATACATTAAAAAATATGTATATTAAAAAATGGTTACACGCTCGCTTGTAAAAATGAGTTGCTGTATAATACACGTTTGAATAATAATAAATAATATAATAAATCACAGTGACACAATAATTATGTAAAAAATATAGGTAATAAAGTAAAACGTAGCCGTTTCGGCTAAATTTCGGCCCTTTTGGCCCAAAAGAATAAATTATATAATATATATACACTAAACAGAATACAGGTGATATTTATATTGAGTAAAATTGCGGTAATTAAGTATAAATATAAAAATAATAGGCGATCCTTATGATCAAATAGAATAATAATTATAAATATCTATGGCCCTTTCGACATAACAACTAAACAATTGTAAAAAAAAAAATATAATAACAATAAAGTAACAATAAACTTGCAGTTTGTGGAGCGCAGACTGTCCAGCTGGTCCTGTGCTATAAATTATAATAAATAAAATTTGACATACCAGACAACAACTAAAAACAATATGATTAATGGGCACATGTAAAATCCACCACAAGTACCTTTTTTTTAGTGCTAACTCCATCAGGAAAAAAAACAGGTAAAATTGGGTTCATGTAAACTCCGCGACTCGCCAGTGAAAATTATCAAGTCACAGAACAAAATTAATATATAGGACAGATATATCATGTACGTTTTTATAATATCCCCAAAAATATACAAAAATTAATAAAAATAATAATTGTCAGAGCAAATCATCCAAATTGTCATGTATAAGGTATTAATGTATTTTTTTTTTTTTTTTTTATTGAACTTAAGCTTCGGCAACTGAGGCCATTAGCTGTAGTAGGATTTGTATTGTAGTTTGTATTGTATATTTTTTGGAACGGTAGGGGGGAACACGTGTGTGTTTGTTTTTGGCAGAATTTCGAATGGGGCACCCGTAGGTTTCTGCCATGCCCCGGGGGTGGGGGATGGCAGCACTTGTTCTCCGGTCACCGCGACTTGTCCGGAGAAAAATGCCGCCCGGT
>NW_019104069.1:0-29734 GCF_001856785.1 Myzus persicae | reverse complement strand
ATTGAGCGTCACGCGTTTGGGCGAATTTTTAAAAATTGCAATGTGTTTGGGCAATTTAGCATAATGCGTTTGGGCGAGTGATTTTAAAACATTGTAATGCGTTTGGGCGACCATTTTTTTATTATTTATTTTTAATACCCTGGGATGCTGTATTTTATCAATCCATTTTCCCTCTCATTTTGACAGACTTGGGACTGTCCGTGAATTTCACGGGTATGATTAAAAATGGATTGTTTATTTATGTGTGTGCGCGTGTAATTAAAAATTTAATTGATTTAGATTTTTTAAAAATGAAGTTAAAATATAATTAAAATTGAAAAAATATATTTGTTTTTTGTTTATTAAATTTTTTTTCCTGGGAATTTTACTCCCATACGTTGAATATACTCTAAGATCTTAATTTCACCTGATATATACTTATCCCAGCATGTTTTTAAATATTCTTCTTTTTCTAATATGACTTTTCGTCGAATATTGTAAATATTTTTATTTAAAGCTTTGCATTTTGTGTTAGTTTCTACTTGAATTTGTTGTAACACATTAATTACTTGAAATACATTTGGATGCGATGAATAAAATTGGGAATTATAATGTGCATGGAATGATTCGGCTCCATTTGTTGTGTTTGGATCATTTCCCGGTTTTCTTGCCCATAAATAAGGAGGAAAAATAGCCTCCTCTGAAATATATGTATCAAGTATATAATCTGTAAATTCGATGATGTTTTGAGTTTTTGGAGCAATTGACATGAGTTCCATAAAACCATCGCCTACTTCATTGGATGGTAAATATGGTAATCCAAAAAAATGTTTAAGCCAAAAACCAAGTTCGGAATTGGTACCATATTCTCTTAACAATATTTTATTTTTTTGAATTTGTCTAAACCAACATTGCGCTAAATGAAACTGACAACACATCAATTGACAACCCGGAAATAAATTAATAACTGCGTTATGAGCTGCTTTTTCAAAATCTGAATGAAATTTTCGTACATTAATAATTTTACCTGTTAAAGCAAGACACAAATTTTTTATTTCTAACCACATAGAAATATATTGATTTTCAGATTTTGATGTCAAAAATGCATATACTACTGGTATGTAATAATTATTTTTGAAAATGTGTATTGTATATAATTGATAAAAATAATTAGGAGCGTAATTAAATGTTCCATCGCCAAAAACGTTTTCAGATTCACAAAGATGTTTTAAGTTTTCAGTACACGTAAACAAAACAATTTGTTTTTCTCGATTGACGAAACAAAATTGTTCATTATTAGTTTTAATATCGATTTGAGTTTCAAATAGTTGGTCGAACGCTTCATTAATATTTCTGGGAATTTTGGGAAAATGTTTTCTACGAATCCTATAATCCTATATGCCGATTCTCTCCACAATTTAAAGTCATTATGAACTATTACCTCCTTAAAAACGAGATTAGTGTCTTGAATTTCTTTACGTATTATTTTATTTGGTCTTGCATGTAAGTCTTCTTCGGCTTTCCTTTTGACGGCAGTTCTAACACACTGAACGGCTAAATTATGATCAGTAGTTGATTCGTGATTATGTGTATTATTATTTGAAAAAGCTAGTATTTTATCGATGGTAGAATTCACTAAAACACTCTCAGCACATTTTTTGTTAGTACACCGAAAACGAAAAGACCCGTTTTTCAAGTGGTTAGATTCACTAAAAGTATAATTTTCAATTGAAATGCATCGTTTATTTCGTTTTGTTTCGAAAATATAATCAATTTGAAGATCCATATTTTACATAAACGACAAATTTTACATAAACAGTAAACACTATACTAAAATTATTAAAACTTCACGTTTTCAATGTCCACAGCGAACTGATAGGTATTTGAAAATATGATAGAGTGATACTGCCATATTCAGGTTGATATAAAATTCCCTATATAATAATATTTTTATCTCATAATCATTACAATTTTATCTTTTATATTGTGTCGCACTGCACGTCAATCACTTGTTTGGTGACTATGTCGACTCACGGGCCACGACCTTCGCTCACTAATTATGTCCAATCTAAAGATAAATGATAAACAAAATACGAAAAATGATAATCCCGATCACAAAATTCAGGAATAAAAAAAATATATTGTCTCGCCCAAACACATTATAAGAAACTCGGTTAACTCGCCCAAACACATTACTGTTATTATATGGGTAAAAAGGCAATTCGCCCAAACGCAAACCGCCCGCATCCATTACCGGTAAGAAAATAAAAACGAAGGAGTTTACATTAGACCTTTTCTGTACCTTTTTATCTAACCGGTATTCTCGGGGAGCTTACAATCGCCCCAATGGGCGTCGTGCCGTCGTTCATAACCGCAAACTTTCAAAAAAAGGTCGTCGTTCAAAACTGCACACTTTTATTCCTTAATCCCGGATATTTTCCCCAAACCAAACAGTTCAATACCGCACACATTGATTCATATCAATAACGTATACATTTGTCTAAAATAACATTATCGTTTAGTACCGCACACCAGATAATCATATTTAATCAAGAGCACAAAATCATAAAAATAAGACTTTCGGGATTATACGCAGATTGCTAACTTACCATACGTTTCTCATTTCATCAGATAAGATACGACCATGGATTTTATTTTCCAAATATTAGTACCAAATGAGTTAAAAATATTTAGTGTGATCGAGTGTCTTTTCAGCTTCACGTACAATTTGACCCGAATTTACGGTGCTTACAACAATATTAAACATCGAATTCGCATAATGGACGACATGATACAAGTGTACACAAATAATAAAGGTGCACCAATCAATTTTTATCAAAACTACCTATACATAATATCGTCATTTTCGTACAAATAAAAAATCCGGGCGGCGGGCACTTAGTTTGGCTTTGCAATAATAAGTTATGTAGTGTTATGATGACGACAAATGCAAATGTAAATGTATTCATTAAACAGAATAAAAGTGAACATAATCACGAAAACGAAGAAATCAATCCAGATTTAAAAGAAATTCGACGTGCCGTTAAACGTAACTACGTAAGTCACAATTACAGTGATGTGTAGTACAAATCTTCAATTTTTATGTAAGTAATGAATTAAAATTAAATTGAATTTATATTAGGAGACGGAACTTTCACTTATTGTCCGAAACATTTTTACCAACAATTTACTATCCACGGTGTTTGTAAACAACATTATGTACCACTTGTTTTTTGTTTTTTACCATCGAAAACAAAAGAAATTAATAAACAATTAATGTAGGAAACATTAAAAGATTTATGTTTAAATTATGCCAATAGTGTAGGTATTCCAGCCTTCACTCTTACTATTAAATTTTGAACTTGGGGCTCACATTGCTATTAAAGAAGTATATCCTTTATTATTATCAAAGCCTGTCGTTTCCATCTTGGTCAAGCATGGTACAGAAAAATCAATTCTATTCCAATATTGAAAAAAAAAATACCATGATAAAAATTCACAATATGGATTATGGTTAAAACTTTTTTTTTGGTTTGCCTTATTATTTACCATCACATTTGATTCCCGAGGCGTTTGTTGAGATAATGGCCACTTGTCCAGATGAAAAACAATTTTATGATTTCGCTGATTACATATTGGATAATCATATTGAGACCAATCATTTTTCACCAACATTGTGGGCAGAGGAGCCCAATAAAAGTACAAGAACGACGAACGGCGCAGAAAGTTATCATAGTCAACTTGGGCATGAACTAAAGTTCCACGTCCTACTATATTTCATTCGGTAAGAATATAAATTTAAAATAATAAATATATTTTGAGTAATTATTAATTTATTTCGTTTATTTTATTTTGTTCGGATAGATGTTATAAAACAACAACATACAATAACTGGAACCAAATTTTGACTCATATGAAACAGCAACGTGAACTACGGAACGGACGGCAAAACATTATTATTTTATGACTATTCGCGCCTGCGATAATACGCCTGGATAATGGCGCCTGTACGACGAACGAACGAACTGCTGCACCGCGCCTGGCCCTTGCTGGACAATGCCTGGTCGTTGCCTAATCTAAATATTATATAATAATCTTAATAATAACTGTGTGTGTGTGTGTGTGTGTGTGTGTGTGTGGTGGTCGGTGGGATGTACTAGTACGTACCTATTATGCGAGTGGCGGAGATGACGACGGCGCGAACAACAACTATTGCAGTGTTGTTTAATGTTTGTATATACTATGAGAAATTGAGAAATAAATTGTCGATTTTCTTTTGAGAAATTCTGTAAGAAATATATATAGGTACCTACATAGCGTCTTTAGATTTCCACCAAAAGGCTAAGGGTCGACAATGTATTTCAAATAGAAATCTTTCACAGGTATATACCAAACAATGTTGACTCTATTGAATCCCAAAGAATACTAAACAATGTACGCGCAGTGGAGCTTTAAAAAATATCCAGGATAAAGGATATTAAAGCAAATATAAAATATAAAATGCCAAAATATCGTGATCGACTCCAACCAACGCCATTTTCACTAGAAAAACATTTATAAGGTAAATATAATAAAACTGAATTTTATTTGTGAATATATTTTAAATACTAGTTACATTACGTCATATCTAGGAATGCATGCTTATATAATATACCAGATGATTAATTTATCATTAAATACTTATTATTTCAAAAAGTACAAATGATTTAAAAAAAAAAATTAGGTGATGTCTAGTCGTTAAAAAACAACATAATAATAATTATACATTAAGGTTTTAGTATTAGATTCTGAAAGGTTGATAAATGTATTGATTTTACAATGATGTGTGTTTTTATATTTATTCATTTTTTTTTTTGTCGGTCATCACGGTTTCTTGCAGTAAAAGTGCTTTGATTTTCTTCAACAGCAACTTTTCTGGTAGGAAAATGAAACTATATTGTGTAGTGCACCTATAGTATGTGCATTCGGGAGGTCAAAATTTAAAAATTCCCAATAGTTTTCAAAAGCAACAGTAAAAACAAACAAAAAATTAAGGAAAAACGGGGAAAACATCGAATTTGGTTTTTAGTGTAACTTTAACAGAAATGACCGTAGACATGCCATTTTTATTGTATATTTGTGTAAGCATTTTATATTCACCATACAATTTTCCAAATATTTTGATTTGTGTTGAACTATTTATATTGGCATATGAAATTTATTGATTATTATTTGTTTTTTTTTAAGCCCAAGTCGATAAAAAAATTTTCGCACAGTCAAAAAACTTGAAAATGTAATACAAGGTTCCTAACTTCCTTGTAAGTTGTTGTTAATTGGAATTTAAAAAAAAGTTAAGGGCGAATCTCCGATAATTTTTTATGAGCTTTTAACTTAGAATTTTGACAAAATTGGTAAAAATCACGAAAATTAGCAAATTATATTTAGTGAAAATTCATAAAAATTGTCTATTTATATTTAAGATTTAAAAATGTAGTACAAGATTCCTTACAAGTTTGTTTACTTTTACCAAAAAAAATTTCTATCGGAAAATCAAATTAAATATTTATAAGTGTTTTGAAGTTAAAATGTTTACAGCATTGGATTTTCACCCGATTTCTCTTGTACCGATTTTCTTATTTTGTGTAATTCAAAAACGAATTAGTAGACCCTTCAATTTTACACCAAATGTTTATTTCATCAATTCATAGACTTAATACAATTAATATTTTGACTCGTTTTAAGCTGTCAACGGACATTTTCAATTTTTGAAAAATGTCAATAAAAGTTTATTGGTTGGGTCAAAACGCATGACAATTTAATACAAGAATCTTCATAACTTGTTACAATAGCAGTTAAAAAATATTAAAAATACATAGTCACGATTTTTTTTATAAGCATTTAAAGTTCAAATTATGATAATATTTATAAAATTTAAAATTTAAAATGATTTTGTAGTTAAAAATGAATAAAATGTTCAATTTTTATAGCTAAGGAATAGCAAGGATTGAAAATTTAAAACAAGGTTAAACTTAAGCAGTTTTTTCCATAACTAACTATATTAATAAAGTTATTTTTACAGATATTTTAATTTAAAATTTTGACGAAATTACATATTAAATATTTGTTGTAATTTAAAAATGTTATTCGTGGACACCTTTAGGGTATATTATTATATTTTATACACAAAATGACTTTTTAAAAGTGATTTTTATGGCAAAACTGTAGTGCTAATTCATAATAGTAAAATAAATTACTTTAATCATAATAATATCATCAAATATACTAAGTAATGTGTATTAGTGTATTTTAGGCTAATAGAACTTCTCTCTTATAATCTTTTTTGGTGTACAATGATTTTATATCATTGAATTCAAATTTAACATTAGGTATCCATTACAGCTGCGACCCACTTGTAACCTATTGCAGGTACAGCAGAGCAACATCAATTTACCATATTTTTATAATTTTTTTTTAAATGTAAGTATTAGGAAAATAAAAAAAAGAGAACTTAATTTGATGTTGTTAGGTTCCATATAACTTTTAATTTGACTGAGTTAAAAAGAAAAATAGGATAACTATTAACTTTAAACTTTTTAAAATGTTTTTTATCAACTTAACTTATCTCAATTAAAAATTATCATCAACTTGCCTTGGCTTTGGAGCAGTAAAAATGCTTCCAGTTTCTATTCAGCATATTTTGTGGCAGGAAAATGGTTGGTACTTTGGGGGTGTCAAAAGTAAAAAAATGCCATTAGTTTTCAAAACCACTTTTCAACAAAATCGATTTTGTTTTAGGTGTAACTCAATAATAAATATTATCATAGATAGGTACTTGGCATTTTCACAGAATTTTTAAATATACCACCAAATTTTCAAACATGTTGACTCTTTTTCTGCAATTTATTGGCATAAACCATTTTCGATTTATACATTTTTTTTAAATTAATGTCAGTAAAAATTGTTATGCTTGATCAAAAAGTTTAAATTAAGGTATAGGGTTTGTCACAAGTAGTTGTAAGTGGAAATAAAAAACAATTATATCATAAATCTACAATCATTTTTTACAAGTTTCTGAAGTAAGAATTTTGAAAAAATCTGTGAGATCAAAGTAATTGTATAACAATAGATAATTTTTATTTAAAACAATACAGTTTAAAGTTTAGATTTAGAGTTTTAATTGTTCTTGAATATTTTTTTCTGGCATCCAAATTTAGAAAATTAAAACTTTGTTATTAAGTTCCTTAATATTATTAGGTAAGGTTGTATTATCTAGCAAAAGGAGATCAATATCATTTTGTCCAAAAATAATATACTTTCTAAGTTTTTTATGGTGCTGTATGTGTATGTAGTTTATTAATTTATTATGTTAGCATTTTCTAAATATTAAAATTTAATGTTAGTTTATTATAATTTCAATACACTGACCTAACCATTTTTTTGATTTTGGAATTGTTTAACAATAATTAAAGACATGCTTAACATTTAAATCAGAAATAAATAAGTAGAGTAATCACTGATATAATATAAATCAAATAATTGGGAAGAATATGAAGGTTAGTTTTACTTTAAATAGGTAATGTTCTTATATTATTGTATGCAAACATTAGGAGAACCCGAACCCATGTGTTGTCCTAATCTTACAAATGTACAACATTTGAACATATCTGGTAAATGTTGTGTTTAGACTATTTTTATTTTATTTAAAACTGGAATTTTATTGATGTTTAAATTGTAAATAGTTATGAGTATTTTAAAATTGTAATACTTTACATAAGTAGTTTTTATACACTTAAAATTAAAATATCAATGAAATCCTATATTCTTACCTTTAAGTTGGTAATACGTGTAGGTCTGCAATTAATTATAATATTAAATCTAACAAATCCTTATTTAGGTTTGTTGTCCTCTTAGCAACAATAGCATTTAAGATATTGTAGAAAGAAAAAATTATTTTTTGGAAGATTAACTCACTAACGCTATTAAGTTTTAATATAAATTAATACCTAGGTCATTTTTTCTTTAATAATTACACTATTCAACTTAACAAGTAAATACTGTCACTAAAATGCAAGGCTGGGCAAGTTAAGTCAAAAGTTAACTAATAATGTTTTATAACTTTGTCAAGTTAAACATATTCAAGCTAGGACATAGGGTATCACATAACTCATGTTATAACTACTACTTTTATGACTACATACTACACATAATTTAATATAGACACAAAGTAACATCTATAGAAAATAATCATTAATCACAAATCACATTCTACATTTCTCATTTATTATACTTGGACATTTCTATGGATTATTATACAATTATGATACTATCTAATATTTCATAAAGCAACAACATTACAAATAAATGGTTAATATATAGTGGAAAGTTTAACTTCCTTAAAAGTTTACCTAACCTTAACACGTTAAATATATTATAAATGTAACTGATTAAGTCAAAAAGTAGTTTAAAAAAATAGTAGTCATTAACTTAGTATTATTTTGAATACATTTATAGGTTAAAGTGTATTTATCTAATCTAAATATGCTGGTTCTTTTCTAGAATTCTTGTAAAAAGGTTTTGAATTTTTGATGGAAGGAGTTATTAGTCGTAAATACTATTACATACATTTTATTTCATTGAACAGTCATCTTATAATCATTTAATATAACTATCATTTGCAATTAATGCTAACCTTATGGCTATGTTTATTTTATTTTAGAAAACTACAATAAATATAATATTTCTATTAGTATTAAAATGTATTATGTAATTAGTTTAGTAAATATAAATCTATTACACGTTTCAATTCCCTTCATATATTTTTAATTTTATACAAAAATGGAATTTTCATATACTGATCTATTAGTTATATAGTTTAATGAAAAAAATGTTACATAATAATTATGATTCATTTATAATTGCTTATGTTTTAATTTAAATTGTCCAAATTGTTCTTTTAACAGTTATACAAATACAATATTACAGGGCTACCTGAATCAACTTAATATTAAACAATATTGATAGTAATTTATTTTTCAAAAAGTACCAACCATAATCCCATTAATATAAATGTACACGCGTCAGAATGGGTTAAGTGCAACGCACAAATCCCTTTATCCTAATAAAATCTCAACATGATCGCTCACAAAATTATACAACTATTATGTACAATATACACAATCTAGGACAAAGTGACAGTAAAAAAAAAAGTAAGCCGATTAATAAAAATCAGTAGTAAAAATAAAAAAATAATACAAAAAAATATTTATTATAATAAATCTAATAGATCAGTATTAAAATATTTAAAGAAAAATTATGTTAAATTTTGGTATATAGGTAAATTATAAAATTAATGATAATGTTCATAATACAACTGTAATGTTATCACATTGTATCCCACTTTAAAGTTTATTAAATTAAATATTACATACTATAAAATGTTATACTTTTACTTGGAATCAACTTAAGTATTTGACCTTATTAATATAATATGACGTATTAAAATTTATAACATTGTTATATAGTAAATATAAATAATAAATTTATTAAAGTTGTTTTAAATACTGTATTTTAATTATTATTTATTATATTTTTTTATATCCATTTCTCCCCACGCACATTTATCCCTATACAAATATATACAGGCATACAGTTTAATATACATTATAATTTATAATACATATTTCATATCATCATGTATTAATTATACCTACAATAAAAATATTAGTGATAATTTTTCTATTTTATTTGAATTTATTATTGATATTTACAATAATAAGTGGTGAACTATGGACTTAAAATTGTATTATTATTCCCTAATGGTTAATAGTTCAATTCATTAAAATCTGTAGTATTGTAAATACTTATGGTAAGTTGGTCAATCAGCAAGCTTTTACTTATATACTGTAATTTCTGACTGCCTACAATTATTGACATCCAATTTCATGAAATATAAATTTCACACATTTTTCTATGTTGCCTATTTCAAAAGGCACATACCTAACCACCGTCTAAGTGTATACATAGTTATGTTCTTACCTTTAATATATTAAACATTTGTTAATAAAATTAAAGTTATAGTTATTCAGTAGAAGATGTCATTCTAGTAGAAGTATAAATTAATAAATAAAACACAAAACAAAATTATTACGGACAGAATTTTTTTTAATTATAAATGTTGTTGAAATGTTACAAATATCTAAAGGCAACTACAAGTTATATTCTACTTTAAAAAAATGTAATTTATATAATCTGTAATGTCTTTAAATTATAATTGTGACAATAAAATTGTGTAAAGCCAGAGAAAACAAATTATTTATCAGGATGTATAGGTTAGGTCAGATAATAAAAATCTCAATACATCTCCTGTTTCCAAGTACATATCTCAGATAATCTAATTGTTCCAAAATAGTGGCATCTTTAATTTAATATAACGACAAGATGTTTTTGTGTACGTATGCCAAGCAATCTAAATGCCCAGCCTTGTCAAACATACTTCTATCCCATAGCGAGTTTGTCCGTCGGATGGAAACACACGAGCCAAGGCCATGGCAATGACATTTAGACTGCATGGTATACGTACACAAAAACCGTTAATCTAGGAATTACGATGCTAATGGATCAGTGTATATATATTTCTGAGGTACGCACAAGAAAATGGATTTGTGTAAGATTAAATTACCATAACCCCACAGCAGAAGGTGAAAACATTGGATCAGTTTTGAGATACAGTGTATTACTGACAGTTTAGCTGCCATCTTGAAGAAGGTGAAAACAACGGATCAGTTTTGAGATAGTGTGTTACTGCGAGTTTGAATATTCTTCAGCCCATATTGATTGATGCGTAGAAACACTGCAAACAAATAACAAATACATTATTAGTGACATAATCATAAAATTGTTTTTGTGAGCACCAAGAAGACATAATGCATGCAACGTTGTCAAGGCAAAGCGCTAAAATCTAATTGTATCGTCGATTGTTAGGCGCACTGCGGTATTTTCACCGTTGTCTGAACGGTCTTACCGTCTCGGTTTATGAGTTACTGTCCAAACAGTCTAAACAGCCGTTTTCATATAGCCTGGGTTCTACTACGCGGGGGTCGCGGTAATATCGGTTAGTGGAGTTCAGTCGACTAAAAAACGGCCTTTTAGACGGCATGTCACGCAAAAGTAAAACCGTTCGGACTCTACGGCAATAATATGGCAGTAAGGGCGTTCCTTTGCGCATAGCATTCAATTCAGAATACGGTACTTACTTGATTTTGACTTTTAACGGCTTTCGACTCTCCGCACACGAACGACAAGGTTCGGCGATCCATATTCCAGACCAAGGTGGTCGTAATACAATTATTAATTGTAAAACAACCACCCTGGCCCGAACCGAATGACAGGATTTGAAAGACAATCAACAATTCAACAACCAGAGAGCAACCAACGGTGTAGAAAATATGACAACAGCAACAGCCGAGAGCGACCGACGCGGCGACGCCTCGAGCTCGAAATGAATCTATGCGGAGTAGACGCCGACGCCGGACGCCGGACGCCGGACGCCGGACGCCGGGAAGCCGCCACGTCGACGCCAGAATACGCCAACGGCTGCCACGTCGACGCCAGAGTGTGCCAACAGCAGCTGCCACGTCGACGCCAGAATATGCCGACAAGGCGCCACGTCGACGGGGAAGCCGTCGGTGGTACCAACCGTCGCGAGGAGAGAGCGGGTCTCGTGGAGGACGTGACCAACGGATAATAACGGAATAGAACGCTGAAATTAAAAAAAAAAAAAATAATAATAATAATAATAATAATAAAAATAATCAATAATATTATTGCTCGTCGACCCGGTCGTATAGAGGACGGCTGGTATATTATATATTATATAATAATATCTATGGTCGTATTTCCGTTTACGATCGTCTCGTCTCATCGATTACTACTATAACAATCGTTGAAGGTTGATATTATTTTATTTTGTGTTTTTAATACACGACATTTACACGATATATGACAAGATCGGTAACAGGTACTAGAACTACAAGTCGACACTGTCTGTCTGCGACCGTGATTCAAGAGCTGTGGACTGCCAGGCCCGAGAGCCGCCGCAATACAATTATATTATGCTAATGGCAGTTCATAATACTATGGATACCCATGAGCCTAGGGTTGTCATCCGTCCCGATATATCGGGACTGTCGCCGATATTTGAATATTGAACCCTCTGTCCCCCGACAAAAGACCAAAATGTCCCGATTGAAACTGTGCGTTGCCAATTTCTATTTATTGCATACAAAAACGTGCATGACACGATCGACATGATCGTCAGGTATCGCTTGTGTTCGCCGGACGCTTTCGTTCGTTCTCAGAATCGTATCGGTCGCGCCGTGCAGCAATATTATCGGATTCGTGGTATTTACAATTTTACGTAGGGCACGGGCACACGGCATAAGCCGATAATCGTCAGTCAGTCGCTATATAGTATATATTTTAATCGACGGTGTACAGTGCGATTTTTTCTTTAGGTAAGTGCGTAAATTTAAATGTACGTTTGTTTACGAAAATGTTTGCGGCGAGTAGGAGAAAGTGCCATTTTTTGGACGAATATACGAAAGAGTGGAGTTTTATAAAACAAAAAAAGGGCGTACGGATGAAGTAGCGCTTTGTATTATTTGTAATTGTTTTTTATCAGTTACTCGCGGAGGTAAAGCTGACGTAAAACACCACGTTTCTACGACTAATCACAAATAAAATTCGATGTTGTATCGGCATCATCGCCTATATCCAAATTTTAAAATTGAGTATTTTTATACACTTCATCCTAAAATTTCTAAAACGTCCCGACAAGACCCTACCCAAACGTGTCAACCCTACCCGGCCATGACCCATATAATGATTTTCTTTCCATATCTAAAATATTTATAAAAATTTGATATCAGTTTCCTCCTGCATTTTTTCACATATAATAAAAAAAAAGTTTAACGGAAGTTCACATTCATATTTGTTATGGGTGTTTGGAGTTCAATTTTTTGACACTGGATAAAATATTCATACACACATTTTTCTGCAGTATGTTCAGTGTTCACGAAATATTCCCTCATCATTTTATAGCTGCATAGAAATATTAATAACACATTTTTGTACAATTTATTGCATTATTTATTTATTTTTTACCAACATTTTTATGTGCAGCTGGAGTTTATATTTTGACAAAATTTGTCAAAATCACGATGATATATTGATATACAAACTTCTTTTTAGTAAAAAATCTTGTAAAATCTTCAACTTTTAAATTTAATAAAATATTCCTCATAAGTAGTTCCTACTGGAACCAAAAGTTCTAAAGAATATATTAGTTTGGTATATTTTTAAAAAATACATGAACTCAGTTTTTTTTTATCAAGTTTGGGTGAAACTAGATATTTTAACAAAGATTGACAATGTTAGTGATTTTGTTAATTATTATTATTTTTATATGTTATTAATTATTATATTGTTTACATACTATGCGTTTTTAAATAGACATTTCTTCTTAAAAATCCATTCAACCCACAGTTATATAAAATAAATTATGTACCTACTTTAATAGCAATGAAAAATTATCATTTTATCATAAAATATAATTTACTCGATAATTTAGCAATAAAGGCTGAGTGCTGACAGTCTTTCTTTGCTCTGAATAGTGTTTTTATACAATAGGTAATACAGTTGAAGGAATATACCTGCCTATTGAATTAAAATTCTGTCATTGCTGCTCAACTTTAGAAAATAATACTTAATAATTCCTATTAATAATATTCACTATTTCTTGTAGAGATAGTACAAAGGGCATGACGTACAACAGTGGCGTGACAAAGGACATTATTTGAAGCATGTGACTCAGTTTAAATAGTGGTGGGTGGGTGACCTGGTGACTAAGAACACACTTAGCAAATCGTTCTCACTTACCACAAGTTAATATGTAATTACAAGTATTTTAAATAATATATATAAATTGTTGTGCCTCATAGTTTAATGACGTTTGCCACACCACTGATGTACAATATTTACTAATATGTAATATACCATCATTTATGTCATAAATGCAATTGCTTGTGTCATGATGACGTAGTTTCATAGTCCATAGATCTTATTCTGGAACTTTTGCTTGCCGACCCTTCTACATTACCACTATTACTGAGTACATCAAACTGTCAGTAGAGGCCATGTATCAAAAAACGGTAAATTGTTCAGGAGAGTTTTTAATATTCAATAGCTTATAGTAATTAGTAGTAAGTTATCTTCAGCCACATGTAAGTATAACAAATTGTATTTGATAATTTCTTGTGAATGTAATGATGTCCTTCTTTAGAACTTTAACTTACCAGAAATAGTATTTATTCATATAAAACAATAAATATTTTGAGATCTGGCCTTTTACATTCATAATTATACTAAATAAGCGTTTATATTACCATCCTATTTTATTCTAACAGTAAATAATTACTGATGGACGATAATATTAATATTGTTATTATTGTATTCCATACACAATATTATACAAAAAATGTGTTAAGAATTTCAATTATAATAATATTATTTAAAAATTTCCTATTTATTTAAAAACAAATACTTTTTATTTCAGAATATTCTATCTTCTACACAATATACAGTACTTATTTAAAAGGTACCTATAGAATCAGTTTCTAATAGATAGGAATTTTATTATTTTTACAGTTAAAAGAACATTATAGATAAAAACTTAATTTCTTATACTTAAGACATAATATTTAATTTTTTAAATTTTTTTTTAAAAATAAATAATACTCTTTCATTTCAAGGTGCATTATAGATAAAAACTAACTCAGTCCATACTTTGGTAATAAGTTCTTGCAATTATTTTTAGTCTTTTCAATTGCTTTCAAAAGTTTCATGGTTTAATTGCACTTAATTTATACTTACCAATTATATTAACATCAATTACAAATTAAAATATAACGTTTTAATAAAAGTTATGAATAACATAATAATTATAAGAATAAAAGTAACGTCATAATAATTTCAAAAGCTAAATTAATTATAATAAGTCTTATTCGTGAGCTATATTGACTTCCTAAGTATTTTGGCAATTATTAGTATTTAAACTATTGTAAAATGGCTTATAATAGTTAGGGCAATAAGGCCTTATTTCAATATGCGGCTTTTATTGCTATTTGTTTCAAGAAATATTTATAGTTATTTTAGTGCAATAAAGCCGCTTTTCATTAAGCAGCAGTATTGTTTTCAACAAGTATATTTAGAAGGCCACATTTCGTTTTGCAGCTTTATTGTTATCAACTACCTATATACGTGGTTCAATGCAATAAGTTAATTTTAAATTATATTATTATAGATTGTGCCACTCTTAAGAAATAGAGAACAAAATACAAGTTTAGGGATTTTAAAACCTTGAAATTGAAAAAATTTTGATTAACGGCTCTCTTGCACCGACAGTACGATATATTAAAGTATAAAGCAAAGTATTATTGCGAATAAAACTATTAATGGCGGTTATGAAAAACCTACCAAATTAAAATTTAATTTGAATACAATAGTTGATTTAAATTTTGCAAAAAACTTTTTATTGAACGTTCACAAAAACAAAAATTGACATAATATATGTTTTACTATAAATTATACATAAATATGTATGTATTATAACTACTTTACCTCGTATCAACACAATTATATAAAATTTTTTACAAATTTATTCACCGCATATAAACGATTATTGAGTATAGCAACACCTAAATCACTTCTGTTAGTAGTCATGCTAGTTACTATTTTACATTTTTGAACACTGACATCAAAAACCTCTGCACCGATTCATATTTGTAATCGCTAAAGGTTGAACTGACTTCTGTAATTTGAATTGTAAAGCTTCTAATGCAAAATCATTACCTAAATAAATTATAATAATAATAAATAAAATATATGAATTCATAATGAAGTAATATTTAAGAAAATAACATTTACATTTATAATTATTTTTCAGAAGTTAGAACTACATTATGTAATACATCAGGTGTTGATGTTAATACTGGCAAACACATATGCTCCATTAATTCTGGTGATACATTTTTCTCCAATCAAAATCATGTACTCATTTAATAACACATCCAAAGACCTAAAATATGAAATAAATATATTTTAATCATAACATAATATACACCTAATTACATAAGATTATTGGCAATTTTTTTTTCAGACCTATTTATTTGTTACCTATAGTATAGATTAGTAATCAAGCTATATTATTCTGAACGATGTACAAGAAAAATTTTTTTATTGCTCAAATTTAAAAACATACTGTACTTCTGAAGACATTTTCAAAACCATTTCATTTTATTTCCAAAAAATAAATTTACAAATTTCTAACAATATCGGTATCTGTATTGACGGAGCTGCAGCTATGATCAGAAAATGTAATGGTTTTGTCACACATGTTCAACAAATTGCGTATGAAAACATTTTATCAACTCATTGCTTCATTGTGAGCAATTAGCCGCTTAACATATGAACGAAAACCTATTTGATGTATTAAATATATGCATACAAATTGTGAATTTTATACGAACTAGTAAGGCAAACACTCGGGTTTTCAAAGTGATGTGTGAAGAAATGGGTTCAGATTTTTAAAATTTGCTATTACACACTCGTGTTTAATGGTTTTCAAAGGAAAAGTTTTGACCCGGTTGTTTGAACTGAAAACAGAAGAAGAAATATTTTTGAGGGACAAAAAATTATCACTTAGTGATTATTAAAAAAATAAATGGTTAGCAAAACTTGCATATCTTTCTGATATATTTTCAATTCTAAATTAGCTAAATGTGAGTATGCGAGAGTATCTATTCGTACAATCTGATCAAAATATAGTATCATTAACCAATTAAGAAAAACTGATTGAATTGAGTTCAGATGTAAACTTACATGATGTTTTTAAAAGCTACACAAATAGAGGTCAAATTTAGATAAGGGTTCAAAATGAATATTCTAGTTTGGCAGAAAAAGCATTAAAAGTAATCAATCCATTTACAATGACATATTTGAGTGAAAATAGATTTTCCACAATGATTACAATGAAAAATAAAACTAGAAACTGACTGGACATTTCATCAGCTATGAGAATTACTTTAACAAAGTAAAATACACTAAGAATTGACGAAATAATTTCATATCAACAGTAACAACCAAACCATTAAGAACATTAATTTAAAAATATATTTATAGAATGAAATATTTGGTGTACGTTTTTATAGTTAAAAATAATTATAATATTATATGTATTTTATGTTTTTTTTGCACACTGTACAGTACTTATTGTATTAATTATTGATAATAATCTATGAGAGTATATAAAAAAATGTATGTAGGGGGTGCTAAAAAATTGAAATTCAAAAGGGGTTGCCACAGTAAAATGGTTGAGAAACACTGACCCATACAATACATTAGTGTATGATCATCACAGTGTCTCATATTACTCATATGGCCAGTCTGGGGTTCCCTCTTTTTATAGCAAGCAAAGAAATATCTATTATATTTGTATGGCATTGAATTCAATTTCCAATTTTACAGTTTATATTTAAATATCATTTGTTTCTTATACCTAAAAACCATTGTTTATTGTAATTAATTGTATAAAATATAAATTTTATAGGTTCTCCTTTGTGGCTATATAATTATAGAGATTTAATACTTGGTTAATATTATCTATTATGACTACAGCAGTAATGCCTAGTATTCTACAACTATGTAATATCTACATGACAGGGTTATCTTTATGCTTTATGCCACCTAAGACAGTAACCGACAGTAGTTTGCAAGTACAAGAAATTAAGAATTTAGAATTTAGTTTAGTTATGGGGTCTGGAGGCCCTGTGGTCGATCCGGTCGGATGCAATGACTACAGTGTTCAATTACGCCTGATAAATAGTTGGGTAACTTCATGATTAACTTAATTGACTAGGTATATATATATATACAGCGGGTGTCTTGAGTCGACAGCAATCCAGTTATGAAGTTGGCCTTGATGTCCTGAGCGGCCTCTCACACAGCTTACATGTTGCAGGCGGACTTACACACTGGCACTCTCTTGGCAGTGATGTAAACTGCAATAGTAGCGATACGACAGTCGATGGAAGCTGAAGTGGATGGAGAAATGATTGTCTCGCCTAGTCAATGATTTCTTAGCGTATAAGCACACACTGGCATGATGATCATGTAGGAATATTTATAATAGTTGGACTATTCAGAGGGCTTATTTTTTCCTCAAATGGATTGGTAAGATCATTACAGAAAATAATGTAAATCAATTTTTCACAAGATAATGATAGGAACTCATCATCTTTAACCATTGCTCTGAAAATATTAATCATTATTTATATATTATATTAAAATGTCAAGAATTAGGTAATATATTTTATATCTTACAAAAAAATGTTCATAAATGCTACAGAACTTGACAACAGCTCTGCACAATTATGTAAGTCGGTAAATGATTTTATAGAGACAATTTGAAATATCTATTTGTGTTTGTAAAAACGCTGCACATACATCACTTGCATAGTCTAACCCAGAGGTATTCAAACTTTTTCATCACACGGCTCCTTTAAGTCTTCACAAAATGTTGACGGCTCCCAAATTATAAATGACAAAAAAATCAATGTTTATATGAATGTAATTTATATTTTATTATTTATTTACCATATTACATAAATAAAAAAATTAAAGCTAAATTTAGCGAATGATTGTAGTAGATAATGCAACGTTTCCCAACCGGTGTGCCTCAATGATAATAGTAAACATTTTTCGTAAATATATTTATTGGTTTTCAATTATACTACGCGGCTCCCTTCGACAACTCCCGCGACGCCCCTGGGAGCCGCGACGCACAGTTTGAATACCTCTGGTCTAACCAATCGATTGCAGCTGATTTAAAAATAACCTTGAGAACACAACAATAATGAATTCAAATTATTTTGACAAGAAATTTACAACAATTCAACAAAATTATCATTCATACCTGTACATTTTTATTGGTAACCATCATTTTGCCAGTACAGGATTAATCTACAAACAGTATTAAAGCGGCGGAATCAACTTTAATTATAAAACCAAGATTTGAATTATTGTTCTTCCCAAAACTGTTTAATATAATAACTAATAAGGAAATATGGACTAGCTGCTACTCAAACATTTTTTTTTGTCCAAATACTATTATACCATCTTCAGTTACCACCAATCTAATGAAGCATGAATCTTTATTTCTAAAAACAAAAATAATATTGTTACTAATGTTCATTTCATTAGCAGATAAATCAATTTTAACATACTTACCTATGATTGAGTCTTCAAATAGTTGTTTAAGAGAACGAAGATGTATTGAAAAAGTAACATCCTAAAGTTCAGATCCATTAGTTTCCAAAATTCACCTTAAAACATTTTCACACGATGAAACCATTTTATTTACCATCATAGAACACTTTTAAAATATGTTTCAAATGATTATTAATTTTTATATAATGATTGTGTTAAAACTGAATACTTAATTTAAGTTAATAATGACTAAGGAAAAACGAAATAATTCCTATAAATACATTACTATTTAAAAATTAATAACTTATTTTAAATATAAAAATTGTTAAAATAAATAAAGAGCGTATCAGATTTTCCTATCTAAATTACTTATATACACGCTAACATAACCTTTTATTTATACAATATAAATAACTAGGTTTAGACTATATAAATAAAATGCTATGTTAGTGGGGGTGTGTGTGTGTGTGTGTAAACAAACCAGTCATGGTTCTGAAATTGGGTACATAAGTAATTCTATGCCTGAGAATGTTAACTTCGATTTTAATTTTCAAAATTTTGTTTTTATAGTAAGGCATACACAGGGATTTGTTTGTTCATGATTAACAAATATTTTTTTGTTTATAGGGTTGCCATAGAATACGAAAAAAAATTTAGTTGTTCTAATTGGATATGATTTTAGACACAATATATTTTATTATTGGTCGAAACTGTGTTAAAAATATACTGTGTAGTTCAATTTAATGGAGTTTAAGATAGAGTAAAAATAAAATAATATTAATATTTGTTATTTTGAATAGCACAAAGATACAATTTAGTTATAACTTACTAATACTCAGGAGCCAGCGATTGAGGTGAAATTAGGATGCTAAGATCTATTACCAAATAATTTGGTGGCAGCAAAGAAGAAAACAAACCATTTTCTTCCTTTAACATAGTTTCTATATAAGTTTTTGCATCCATAGTCCAAACTTCATTACATCTATTCATATAAATAAATATTAAATAGTATTAACTGTAATTATCATTAAACATTTTATACACTAATGATTACTTGATATTATAAATATATGTCATTGTTCTTGCTTCTGCCAATCCTGAATTCTGATATATTAAGTTTTATCTTGTTTACAAATTTTGTATAACCATAAATTAAACTTGCACTCAATAAAGGCTTTGACAATATTGATATTTAAAAAAACTAAGAAGAAAAAAATGGTTAACATTAAAATAAAATAAATTATAGATATAAAAACATACCTCAGTTCGGTTTTGCATGTCGTCTAGTGCGCACGTATGCTGATATATGCTCCGTTATCAGAGAAAGTATAAGGTCCACGTCATTAGCGCATCCGCGCTATGGCTTTAGTACCCAATTACCATAATAGATATTATGATAATATTATAATGATATTATTATATAGATACGCCACTTACAAACAACTTAGCCCAACGTGTGGCAACAGTTTATGATATCCAGGGTAACGTAATTCCTTTTCAAAATGCGGTATCGGAAAGCAAAATTGCTCATGTTCACAGCAAACGTAATCTATCATCTTCGTCTACTTCCCCTAGACCTGCGGACAAGAAGTTAAAATCATTTGTTTCTCCGAACCGGTTCGAGGTTCTACAAAGCGACAATGAGTCAAGTGAGTGTGTTTTGCTTCCATCTAGTGAACATACTGCAGTACGTGAGACTCAGCCTCAAACCGATGTTATCAAAAATGCAACTCGTTTTCAACCTATTTACATCAAAAATATTACCAACTTCACCTTGTTCAAAAATAAATTATACAACTCACGCGTATTAATGGTTTCACCTGCAAAGCTACATCATCCTATCTCATCGTTCGACCAAACGGGCCGGACAATGCTAAATTAATACTCAACCACTTAAAGAACTCCGGCACGGATTTCCACACATTTTGCCCACCTAGCTCTCGACCTTTCAGGATTGTTATCAGAAATTTACATCACTCAACTCTTAGCTTTGATATCTCCGATGCTTTAACTGAGCTTGGCTACTCGGTTAGACATGTTGAAAATATCAAAAAGAACAAAATACCTCTACCGTTATTTTTTGTAGACCTAAATCCCAATAGCAATAATTCTAAGATCTTTAAAACTACTATGTTAATGCATACCTCTGTCGTGGTCGAAAAACCACATAAATCCAAAACCGGTCCTCCTCAATGCCATAAATGTCAGGCTTATGGTCACACAAAAACATATTGTTCACACAAACGTCACAAACCTTGCTACATCAAATGCAGAGAAGAACATTTCTTCGATATGTGTTCCAAAGATAACAGTCTACCGACTAAATGCGCACTCTGCGCAGGTGCTCACACTTCATCGTTTAAAGGATGCCCAGTCTACATCAAACACGCTACTTCTTTCCATAAACATAAAGAGGGAAGACGTTTAACCTAGTCTTCGAGACCTATTAAAGTCATGCAGTCAAACCCCTGCAGCTCCAACAAAACTCGTACTTACGCCGATGCCACAGTCAATCAACCACCAGTCGAATTATTTGATAGTTCAAGTAAACGCATTAAGGAATTCTCTAATATTTTGTATCCAATAATTAAGTCTTTAATGACTGTTTTAAATAACCTAAATTTTATCTTATCCACTCCCTAAAAATTATTATTACTTTTAGATTATTTGTTCATAAATTTTCTTATTATCTTTATTACTATTCATTTCAACAGTACCTATATGTAGTTCCACTGTTGTTTTTATTGTTAATTTAAATCATTCATGTATCTTATAGTTAAGCTATATATTATATTCTCTTGTTTATGTCTGTAATTGTTTAACTATAATAGTTTTTATACTGAAAGTTCTAAATAAAAAATAAAAACATACCTGTTTTATAAGATGTAGTTAAAAGTTGATATTGTTTTGTTCTAACAGAATAAAGTAGACTGTGATACAAATATTGATTCATCATCCACCATAATAGATTTAATTTCGATAAATTATATTCTTCAATAGGTTTAATAACATCTTCTAAATGATCAGTAGCAGCCATTAATCTTTGATAGCAGTCAATGAAGTATAAACCTAGAGACAAAATAAAAAAGTTAGTACAACTTAATAAAATAATTTGAAATAACTTACAAAATACAAAAACTTGAGGTATTATCGTATTTCTATACTTTTTTTTTAGTATTAGCACTTGTCTACACCTGGCTTATAATACAAATTCCATAACAGTTTTCAATATTTTAAAATACATGATCAAAATCACAACTTTTAAATCAAGAAAATTTGAAAATTATTATTCATTTTTTTTAAATTATAATTTAATAAATAGATTTTACTATTAAAAAAAATGAAATTTGTATATTTAATTTAAATACAGAATAGTTTTTATTACAAAATAAATTATGAAAAGCATTGATTTAGTTTATTGAAAGTCGATGGGTATATGTGATAACTTACTGTAAAATAGTATTTTTAACAAAATTTTGAATATATTAGTAAATAGTCATATTAAAAATTATAATAATAATTTAGAAGTTTACAAAATGAATTCTAAAAATAATAAGCTTAAGAAAATAGCCCATGTAAACAATAGTGTATTTATTTTATTTACTTAATATTATTATTGACTTTATTTGTTTTGATCATGAAAATTTAAATTTTATACAACATTGGTATTATGATAAATGTATTATTAACATTACATATTATGTTATTTCTTGTTAAAATCTCATTAAATAATTATAATTAAAATAAAACATATTAGGTTAATATTAGTATATTACATCATTTATTTATGTTATTAATTTTGTTGTTTATGTATTATAATGTATTTATTTTCATACATAAGTAATCTTATATTTTAACTAGTTGGCCCAAACACAGTACTGAGTACAATTATGAAAATTAATTTGAAGAAGGGATTATTTTCTATGTCTGTAATCCTGTAGTCATTTTTGGTTGTTATATTAGCAAAAATGTGTTTGTTAGATGTATATTCTTTAAACACGTTTGCCCATGGTGTTTGGAAGTCATGTGTACATTAGATAACTTTTGTTTCATTTAAACTTGATTTTTAACAAAATAGAGCATAAAAATGCAATGATTGAGCGATGTTAGAAGCAGAAGTAATATATATAATTTAAAACATACAGTAATATTCAATGATATTTCAATAAAATTGTTCAAAAAACTAATTAGGTGTATATTATTTAATATATCAATAACAGAAGTTTGTTTTGTTATAGACATATTATATATATTATAGACATTTAATCAGCTGATTCAGTTCTTGTTTATTAATTATTTGAAGTCTGAACCACCAAAATACATAGAAACCAGCCTGAGTTTAAACGTTTGATTATCTGAACTAAAGAAATGGTTATAACTATCATATTCAAGGCCATAGTAATCAGATTAGCCGAATCACAGTGTCATTCTTTTGCTTATAGGCAATTAATTTATTGTAACTTAAGTTTACAGGTATTTTTGATGGTTAATTATTTGAATAAAAATAATATACATTTTGTTTTCTTTCAATATACAAATTAAAATATAAGTAAAAATACTTACATACAGACTAGGTTATGTTGATCAAAACGATAATATTCACTTTCATGAATCATACACTAGATATTAAATAATATTAAATGTATCAACTAAATAGAATCTATAGAAAAAAATATTTATTCATAGGTACATATAAGTAAGTTTGCCACAGTTAAGCAATAAACATGATTGTGTATTGGTAAACTACAGATGTCTGTACCATAAATCAAGTATCAAGTATGAACTACTACAACAGTACTAATATCACTATTTATTTCTTAGATATCTCAACTAAATTAATTTTTTAAACAACAAAAAAATACAATATAATGAATATTGAAAAAGAATTTGTAAACATTGAATATTGATTATCGAATAGTTGATAATGTTATCACAAACGTAACACTCCACTACTCTGGTCTACAACCAATGAGAGTTCGTGATCTTCCATGGCTAAATACATATAAATATATTCTTAAATATATTTGTGATTTTCCATGGATCTCAAGACAAAATTTTCTATAAGATTCCCGCGTACAGATTATCGCAGATTGACAATGATAAATTATGTTTAGATTATTTAATGCCGTGTTGCATAAAAAATTGATTAAATTTAATGGTATACTAGAATTGAACGGATCAATCGCTGAACGCTCAATCTTGTTTAAGGAAGTAAGGGACCACCATTTTAGCTCGCATTGATACATTTAATGTTTTGTGCAATCCGGCAAGTAAGTGTTTTATTGCATAAGCTCATAAAAAATGTAAAATGTAAATATTAAATTGTAAAATTACTATGTATTTTGTCAACGAATATTCAGATCACAAAAATACTAAGTATTTAGAAAATATAACTTCGGTGTTACTTGTCTAGTCTAACAAAATACCTATTTTTGATCGAAAATCCGGAACAATTGCATGCAGTTTAATTTTTTTCAATATTGTTAGTTAAACTTGAACTTATGGGTAAGATGATATTCAATTCAGGTTTTTATATTAAGAAATAATAAGTAATAATCAATTTTTAGTAGATAATGATCTACTGTTATAGTATAATAGGTACTCGGTAAACATGAGGCATACGATCTGTATTTGCACAGATTGATGTAAAATGGATGGAATTTATAATCGTAATAAACGTTGTCATTAATTAACCTCGATATATATATATAGAACATTTTATATCACGTATATGCTTGTATCTATTTTATTCCTATAAAGTAGGTACACAGCAGAATATTAAGGCTACGAGACGGTGTCGTCTTATAATAAGTTTAAACATATTATAGCAATGTCGTATTGACTACGAACAACGGACATAAGTAATATATAAGGAATTTGTATACAATATATATAAAAGAATTACTTCTTAAGTGTAAGAACTAAGAACTTTCTGTACATACATGGATTGTATTTACTACCTAAATATCATTGAAATATATATATTAGGTACTATAGCTGAAAATAATAATATGCTCACTAGTTTTATTATAATAGTTGTTTGAAGCTGAACTGAGAATATTTAGAGTCCAATATAGTAAGTAGTAAGTACATACTAATATAGACTATATACTATACGAATCTTTGACACACCTCCCGTCCCCTTAACTCCCCCACCCCCCCCAAATATCCCTGTGGTGATATTCAAAATTCCATATTGTATATTTGCAGATATTGTTGAAGCCCAAATGCTGAGGTTGAATACTGTTTCGGAGCACTGATCGGTTCGGGTATCCCAGGGTCTTGCACAATTATGACAACTACATGACGGTCAGAGAGGATCATGTTTGTGGTGGCCGTGGCCACACTGGTCGCCGCCAACACCAACGAGCGGGTCATAATAATGATCGCCGAGAAGGCCGCGGGGACAGATGGAGTGAGGACGGAGGAGACAACGCGACGTGACTATAACAATAAGATCTCAACGCACCCAAATACTATTGTTACAAATTGTATGAATATTATTCAAACGACACACTGTACTTCATAACTGGTAAATGTCTTATTCTAGTAATGAAAATAGTCATAGTTGAATTTTAGATTCTGAGCGGGGTGATGAAATGGAATATATTGATTTTACAATGCGATGTGTGTTACGGTGCACAATATAATTAGTTAATAAACATAACACATAATTTATTTTTCGAGTATTTTTTATAAGCTTTTGAAGTTTGAATGTTGACAATATTTACTCGAAATCTCTAAAATTTGTTACAATTTCTACAATTTTTTTATGAACACTTAAACGAAGAATACTAATTATTCGTATAGAATTGAAAAATGTATGTTCATTATTATAATTTATACAAACAGTATTTTAAAGTGCAATGTTTTAGCAAAAATAAATTCAACATATACCATATTACTAATAGTAAAATAAATTACTTTAATAGCAACATAAATATATCATAAAACATCTAAGTAATATAAGCGTACGTATCGTATTTGCAAAGAATCGTTTTCCGTATGCAATGATTTATTGGTGATCTTTTTAACGTCCAAGACAATAATTATTTAAAAAATCCATTAACGTCTTGGGAAATATTTTTTACATAATTTTAAATTGTTAAAAAACACATTCTTTTTATTTTTTATTCGTTATTATTTTTGGACTCGTATTATTTTGTTACTGTTTTTATTCATTTTTTTAATTGGACATGCGCTGCATGCCATTCTCGTAATGAGTATTCTTCTGGACATTGGACAATATAGTCAATTTGGACAATAACAACTATCGAGTTCTCGGTTTATCGCAATCGATTGATGGCAGGCATACAAATCATCATACGAATTTAAAATACTGTTCTGCGCTATTGAACATAGTTCATATTGTAATTATGAATGGGTATACAATATAGAGTATACTTAATTATTTATGTACACTAATAGGTACTATACTAGTTATTACTCCACATGTATGCGCGTTATTTATTTAAAAATAAATAACAAGTTTAGCACTAATATTGACCGTATTATATCTGTTTCGTTATGTTTTAGGCCGACTTTCTGTAGGAATCAAACGGTTTCCGGCCTAAAATATTAATAAAGATTTTCTGATTATCTGAGTAATAATAAATTTAGCTACGGAACAACGAAAATGTAGACGTCTACTGCGCTTATACCTATGACAATGTTTTGGATTGTCAACATTTTTTCGGATGTGGTTATCATTGCACTGATGATGACCGTAACCATAATTTAATAAATAAAGCGAGAGCTTTCGCCAACTGTTGCCCATTTTGGATTAAGCTATAGGAAACGTGAAATTCCATAATTAAGAGTAGTATATTTTACTTATAGGTATTAATATGTACCACAGTCTAATTGGATGAACAGATACTATCAGGCTATGTAATGTTATTATAGTAAAACTAAAGAACATTAGTATATTATTTTACATCGAAACCAACGCGTCTGCAGGTAGTATTGGTTATGCTATTTTTTCATTTTCAGCCATCAACAGCAACTCAATAATTTATTTGTTTTTTTTTTTAAATTATATTATTTTAACACAGATTCAAGCTTGTAACAAGTATCGACTATCGTTATATTTGAACTTCTGTGAATATCTATGATTTACCGAATTACATTTAGATCAAATAATGTTATTATGTTATAAGTAAGATCAAAAATTGTCAATGTAATGAAATATTTTATTACAAAAATGTAGGATACAATAAGTATATATAAATTATGTTAAAGTATTTTTGTACCTTGGTAGTAATTGACAACACTCCAGTAGTCCTGTAATACCTATTCTTGTCACATAGTAAGTATTTTCAAATTTTAATTAAGTATTTAAAAAAATAACCTTGATTAAGTATTTAAAAAATAAACATTAATTAATAACATTTTGTTTATTATTTGAGGTTTAAAAATCCTAAAATTGATCTAGGTAGTGATATTATTTGTGTAAGTTATGAAGTTATGATAATGTATAAATAATTTTGTTGTCATTATGTTGTATAATATTATTTTTTAATGTTGTATGTCTTAAGTTATAACTTACATAAATGGTGTAACAATAAAATCAACTCAATATTTATAGGCACATAAAACTAAGCATGATACCCATAACAATATTGTCTTAAAATGAAAATAGTTACCTACTATACCTAATGAATTATAATTAAATATTATAATATAATATAACACACACGTGTTCCATAACCCTACATTCCAAAAAACCCTACAGTTCCAAAAACCCTACAGTACCACAACTTACAACTAATGGTATCAGTTGTCGAAGCTTAAATAAAAAAAAATATATATAATATAAAAACATATAGTAAAATCAATTCATCCATCTCTCCGCTCAAAATCTAAAATTGTGGGTAGATTTATTTTTAGAAATCTTAAGCTATAAAAATGTTAAGGCAGAGATTATATATCCTAACAAAAATTATTCTGTACACTTCACGAACAAATTCAGTGCATGCTCGCTTAAGAGTCTTGATATAATAATGAAATGTTGTATACTTGTAAACCCATTAAATTAATTAGTCAGTTATAATATAAAATATATACTTTCTGGTTAGAAGAAACAATATTTAAGCTTTCCGCAATCATCTGTATTGTTTACTAAACACTAAATCAGTTTATTTTTTTTAGTCAATTGTAAACAACATTGTGACAATCCATTATTTTAAATAACGTATTTTATTGTGATTTCCAAGTTTTTAAAAATGAATTCTTGTCAAAGTTCTTCGACAAGTCGCAAAGAATCCATACGATTTAGCGATAGCGTACTCCAGAGAAACGCAAAAGTAATGAGAGACCTCAGAAATCGTTTGAATAACTGCCGGAATAGACGCCCAGACCCAAAATACAATAGAGCAATGTGCAGTACGTCTTCCAAAAAGTATGAGCACATCATTAGGTACACCGTGATGGGTGGGTCCATTGCCCCTCAAAAATGAGAAACTATGGTTTTCTTCCACAAAACGGTTGGTTAAAATTTCTCTCCAAGCATTTTTTTGGACTAAAATTATCTCCATTTTTCTCCGAGTATTAAATATATTTACCCAATTTATTAGCGGGCACCAGTGATTTAGTGTTGTGTCTTGTGTACCATATTATTAAAGGAGAGTTATAACAGTCGATAACATCATAATGTAGTAAATTTGACTATGCCTAATTAAGATACTTACAAACTGTATTTATTTAGTCCAAAGATAAACATTTTTTTTGACATGTAATAGTATGATCTCAAAATATATTTGTTATATTCTTAGTTCCTTATTGGAAGAAATCAGTTGCGCCATTTGAGTTTTTTATTAGGTATGTCAAAATGTATACAGGCCAATTTTTTTAATCACTTTTTCTGTTTAGTAGTAAATTGTAAATACACAATATATCTTTGTATGTAAGACGCAAGTGTGGGTGGGACTGTTGAAGCTTTTACGATAACGTATAATGTATATCATACAATATTTTAATGAATTTAAATTATTAATTAATAACTTTTTTGCCTTTTGGTATGGATATAAAAATATTTGTTAGGTGCCTACGTTTAACCAATGCAAGTATAATTAATATATTATATATTTTATTTATTAACATATTATAATAATACATTATAACGGTGTTTTTTCAATAAATAATTTATTAAGCTATTCTAGCTTATTGCTTATGCTCTGCCCGACGAGCATTAGCATTATAATTGAAGTACATTATGTTTTTACTATTGCACAGATTATACGATTTGATTTTGTTCATAAAGTGCAAGAAAACTAGAAACTTTTATGCTTACGGCGATAAAAAACAATGTTCTTTACGAAATAGATATGATGATAAAATTAGGTACCTACCTAGTTAAATACTCAAGTCTAATTCAAAGCACATTGTTGTTATTAAATAAGCTATCTTAATAAATACAAAGACCATAACATTAATAATTTGAATAATTATTCATTTT
>NW_019104068.1:157859-165708 GCF_001856785.1 Myzus persicae | reverse complement strand
CCCCCAAGTCTTGAATTAGCACCCCCAACTGGCCCAACTTATATTGAGCTAAAAATATTGTTTAAAATATAATTTTGCGTTCATAAGAAATGAGAATGAGTTTCTAGGTTATATTGTTGTACCACATACTTTATAATATACAGATACAGTATTAGATAATTGGGTTTGTGATGTTAGGATGATACCTATTTATAACGCATGTTATCTTACCGTCTGTTTTAATTCAAGTTTATTTTTAGTATTATTTTATTATTGGAATACTGAATAGGATATTGTTTTTGTACGCCGCCCGATACCAGTGTCGTGGTTTATTCTTATGAAAATAATGATATTTATTATTATTATTTAGTTTGATAATACAGACTTTTTCAACCGTCGTCCGTCTATTCTTAGTAGTAGTGTAGTACTTGTTAACTACATTAGTTGTTCAATCGTGTTCTCGTGTCGGTAGCAAATGACAAAAGTACTAGTTGATATTGCCTAATTTTATTTTATTACTATTTCCATTTTTCTACATAATACCAACCAACAATTTACTAGTGCGGTGTAAAGTAATTTATGTGATTTATATTTAATTTGTGTACGTACATAATATTACTTGTTTAAAGTTTAAATATGTTTAGTATATTTAAATGTAACAAAACAAATATAAAAAAAAACGATAAAAGTGAAAATGTGGACAACCCTGATCGGCCAGATGGCATTCCTTCTTCATCGAAGAATGTAATAGTTGTAAGTACAAATTTATGATGTATGTAAAACAATATTATATAATTTAGTATTCATGCAAAATGTTCAATTTTCAAATAACATTTGAAAAATTGAACTAGTGCTAATGTGCAATTTATAGTTTTAATATGTTTAAATGTTCTTTATTTAATTTATTGAACTTAATAATATAATATTTGCATAGACTGATGAAACAGCTTTGAAATTGCCTGCAGTTATTGAGGCGGATGACTTGGGTGATTTGGAAACGGGACCTAAGCATCTTAAGTTATCTGTTTGTTAATAATTTAATTTATAATTTTTTTTTTACAATTTGGTTATTACTATTAAATGTTAAGTAGATGTATCCCAAAACACAATTTGGTCAACAAAAAAGATCTTTTAGTTGTGAATACTTCAAGGAATACCAGTGGTTAGAGTACAGTATTAAAAAAGATGCTGCATTCTGTTTTCCTTGTAGAATATTTGTTGGAGCCAGTGTAAATGAAGATACTTGGACCAAAAATGGATTTAACAACTGGCAAAAAGCAAGTTAATTATGTTTATATTGTATAGGTAGCTTTAATTTAACATTGTGTTAGGTATTGAACACTATTTTTTTTAAATTTATATAAATTAATAAATAGTAATTAAATAAGAGGGCAAGTTAAATTTAAATATGATAGATTAATAGTGTGAATGTGTTATTATTATTATTTTATTTTAATAAAAGTTTTAATTGTTATGCAGCTGAGCGAACGATTAAAAAAACACAATATTGCTCTTAGCCATATTACATGTGTTTCAAAATTGTCATCATTTTATTCAAGTAAATCAAAAGGATCCGTTGTTGCTCAATTGTCGTCTGCACACAAAGAACAAATAAGAAAAAATCGTCTGTACATTTCACATCTAATCGACATAGTGTTGTTTTTAGGAAAACAAGGTGTTGCCTTTAGAGGGCATTATGAGAATGATGAATCAATTAATCAAGGTATATTCTACATATTATAATAAATATTATTAAAGTTAAAATTATCAGTTATTTTGTGTCTTAGGAAATTTTAAAGAGTTGTGCAAATTGTATGCTAAATCTGTACCAGATTTTGAAAATATGTACATAAAAGATACAAATTATAGTAGTTGGTGAATTCAAAATGAACTTATTGATATTTGTGCCAGTTCCATAAAGGAAACCATACTTAATGAAATTTCAACAACTGGTTTCTTTGCTATTATGTGTGATGAAGCTAGGTTGGTATTTTAATAATAATCTATATATCTAAGTTAACCAAATTGTAATTGTTATTGTGTAGTAATGGTTAATTATTAATAATTGTATAATACATAATGTAATAGTATGTTTGTTTTAAGTCTAAAAACATGTTATAAAACAATTAAATGTTATATAATTAATAATCGTCAATATTATGTTCTTAGGACTTATAAAGAAGAACAGCTCTCATTATGTGTACGATATGCTGTAGGATTGAATGTTTTTGAAAGATTTTTGGGTTTCATAGATGTTTCCAGTGGCCAAAATGCAACACAAATTTATTCAGCTATAATGCATTACTTTGAACAACAAAATATAAACATGGACATTGTTCATATAGTGGCTCAATCTTACGATGGGGCAAGCGTCATGTCCGGTCATCTAAATGGAGTACAAGCTCAAGTGCAAAAGCAATATCCAGCAGCCATATATACACACTGTATGGCGCATCGACTTAATTTAGTTGTTTTGGATTTATGCAAATCAATAAAGGTAATTCATTTTCAAAAAAGTGAGTATTAACTATTGTCAATTAAAACTGTTTTATTTATAGAGTGCACAGAAGGTATTCAATATATTAGAAGCAACCTATGTCCATTTTTCTCGACCATCTAAAAATGCTGAACTACTTGATATCCAAAAACTACTTGGTCTTAAAAAAGGTCAAGTAATGAGAATTTGTGATACACGTTGGATTTGTCGTTATAAGAACTGTGAAGCAATTATTAATAATTATAAAGCAATTGTTGCTATTCTCCAAAAAGAAGTTGAAGATCAAAATGGCAAACATGTAGCACAAGCAATAGGTAATGTATAGAAATTTTAAATTTTATTCATGACAAATTAACTACTTAAATTACACGTATTAAACTAATATAATTACTGTCATATTATATATGAAATAAATAAATAAAAAATTATTTATAGGTATTTTAAATTCAATACAAAACAGTGATTTTGTTGTAGTTGTATTCATACTTTATGAAGTTTTATCAATCATAAATGTGCTAAGTCAGCAGCTTCAAAGCAAATCGGCTACTTTGGGTAAATCTGTAAATGTCATTAAAAGTGTTGTATTATCTTTTAATGATGCATTCTCTGTATTCTGGATTAAATTAAAAGATTTTTGTGATAATAATGATATAGTATTAACAACACCATCTACAGGAGGAGGTTAGTCTAATATATTATTAAATGAATATCTATTTTTTAGATCTTATTATCTTAACTATAATAATTTCATTGTGGTTATTTATTACCTACTTTTATTATTTTATTTTGTTCTAAGTTCAAAGTCAAAAACGTAAAAGAAAAGAATTTATAACACTTCAAGATTTTGCTTTGACTACTCCAACTGGGGCCACATATAGTATTAGTGAAGATGTAAGTGTATCTGTTGATGTTTATTGGAGAAGAACTGCATACTTCAGAATTATTGATGATGTGATTTCAAATTTAAATAAAAGATTTTCTGATGAAAGTCTAGAACTAGCTACCTCTATTGATCATTTTTTTAATTTGAATATAAATGAAAGTTTATTCTTTATTAACAGATATAAGGTATGTTGATTGTTAGTATACATGTAGAATACTAGGTAATTAATGTTTAGTTAATATAAATATGTATTAATATTAAATATTATGCTATGCATACTTTTATATTTTCAGGATGTTTTAGGAACTTCATATAAAAGTTTAAAAGCAGAGATGTTGGTGTTAAAAAATTGTCTCAGTAATAATTATTTGTTGGAAGATGTCATATGTGCATGTAATCCGGAAGTTTATCCAAACCTTCACAAATTAATGCAAGTTGCATTAACCATACCAATTTCATCAGCAACATGTGAAAGGTCATTTTCCTCAATGCGCCGCATTAAGAATTGGTTACGCACCAGTATGGTGCAGAGTAGATTCAGTAATCTTTCATCTTTGTATATCGAAAGAGAACTAACAAATGAGTTAAAAAATGAAGACATAATTAATAAGTTTGCTAAAAAATCAAGAAGATTAGATTTAATATAATTTATTTGTAATATATTGGAAAAATAAGGCTTATTGAAAATTTGATTTACTACTTTTATTTTTTTTTTAATGTTGTGATTTATGATTTTATTTAAAATTAAGTTAATTTATGTTTGGTACATATAACTGTATAGGGGGGTGTGGCGGGCAAAGCCCCCCACGGGTCACTGTGGACTAAAATATTTTAGCACTCCCAAGTTTAAGACTGAATGTGTGCCTATGTGATGAAGATGCACATAATTTACTAAAATTAGTTTTAAATATTTTACTTTTGATGATAATGAAATAAATGAAACAGAGCTTAAGAGTGAATTGAATCTTTGGAAATCTAAGTGGATTAGAGAAAAGAATGAAGGTTTGTAAAGTTTAGTACAATATGTACTTTAAAATAGTAACCTTTAAATAAATAGTAAAAACATAATTTTAAATTTCAGAATTAAGTAACATATCAAATTTGGATGCTATGACTTCATTTGAGTTATGCAGTGAGAATTCTGATTTAAAAAGAAGTATTGTTTTATATGGCCCATGCAGACCCACCAAAATTGAATTTCCAACTTCTCCAGATGGTAGTGGATATCCACGAAAGTTTTCATCTGAGTTTTATTTTAAAACAGTTAGGTCTGGTGTTCGCATTCCAAGGTTATGGCTCTGTTATTCAGTAATATTGGATTGTGTGTACTGTGAAACTTGTTGGCTGTTTGCAAGTAGACTTGAACAATTTAAAAACAATTGGATTGTGGGCATAAATGATTGGCATCATATAGGTGAAAAAATAAATGTTCATGAAATTTCTAAACAACATATTCAAGCTGTTGAGGTTAGAATTATATGGTCACAAAACAAAACAATTGATAGTCAGTTAGAAACTCAGATTAATAAAGAGGCATTATTTTGGAAAAATGTTTTAACTCGACTAATAAAAATAATTTTGTTTTTAACAGCTGGAAACACTGCCCTTCGGGGCAATGAAGGAAGTACAAAACAACATTTGTCAGAAGGAAATTTTATGAGAACAGTTAAGTTACTAGCTGATTTTGATCCAATCTTAAGCAAACTCTTAAACGATGAAAAATATAAAATCAAATACTTAAGCTGGCAAATTCAGAATGAAATTATCCAATTGTTATCAACGGAAGTTTGCAAAATAATTATAAATGAAGTAAAAACGTCCAAGTTTTATTCTTTAATAGTAGATTCAACTCAAGATATCACCAAAATTGACCAGCTAAGTGTTACACTTAGATATGTTGTTGTAAATTATGACCATAAGTCGATTGAAATTAAAGAATCATTTATAGGCTTTTTTGAGTTGAAAAAACATGGCGCCATAGATCATGAAAATCTCATATATGAAGTGTTAGAATCATACAACCTAGATATTCAAAATTGTCGTGGTCAAGGTTACGACGGGGCCTCTGTTATGAGTGGTGCTTGGTCAGGGGTTCAACAAAGAATATCATCTACTGTCTCAAATGCCCCATATGTTCATTGTTGCGCTCATAATCTTAACCTTGTTATTTGTGATGCTGCTAAATCAACCCATGTTGCAAGCAATTTCTTTACAACCATTCAATCGATTTACAATTTTTTTAGCTCTAGTGCTCCACGATGGAGTAACTTAGCATTTAATACAGAATTTGCCAACAGAATAAGACAAAAAGTCTTAAAAAAGGTATGTCCGACGCGTTGGGAAGCGAGACATGAATCAGTGTCAGCCTTAAAAGAAAGATACGTGGATGTTCTTAAATCCTTGACGTTTTACAGCTTAACAAGCAAAAAATCAGAAGAGCGATGCATAGCTGTTTCTTTGAAAAAAAAAATGGAGTCTTTTGAGTTTGTTTTAATGCTTGGTTTGTGGGAGAGAGTTTTACGATCACTGCATGGAACGTCAAAAACATTACAGCAACATGATACAGATTTACAAGTAGCAAAAAATCGATTAAATGATTCTTTTTCTTCAATTCAAAATCTACGTGATGACTACACTAATATTGTAAAATATGCTAAAGAAATGTGCAAAAAGTGGGGTGTACCTTTAGACATAGTTCAAACCAGACAACGACTAGCAACAAAATATTTTGACGAAGTTGATGGAGATCGCAGATTAAATATAACAGAAAGTAATTTTAAAATTAAAATTTTCTTACCACTTATTGACACTGTTGAATCAGCTTAGGGTGAGGTTTGAAAGTTTAAAGGAAGTTTGTGATGTGTTTGAGTTTTTAAAGCCAGAATTAATAATCAAATCAAAAGAATCAAAAATTATAAAAAGTTGTTATGATTTTGTACTATTGTATAAATCAGATGTTGGTTCAGAGCTAGTAAGTCAAATTCTATCTCTAAAAGAAATTATTGTTAACCACAATTTAAAGTCCATCCGCGATTTGGCAATATTTATTGTACAACATGATTTTTCAACTAGCTATTCAGAAGTTTTAGCAGCTTGTATTCTTTTTTTGACTCTTCCAGTTACAGTTGCGACCGCAGAAAGATCATTTTCAAAATTAAAACTAATAAAAAATTATTTAAGAAATTCCATGGGACAAACGCGCTTGTCAAATATAGCAGTGCTAAACATAGAACAACATCGCACTGCTGAATTATCATTAGACAATATTATATCACAGTTTTCCAACTTAAAAGCCAGAAGAATGAAGTTTTAGTATACATTATTGTTTCTTATTTGTTTCAACTAATTTAAGTAATTGTTTAAACTTTCAATTTTTAAAAATGATAAAAAATGTTAATTTTAAGTTTTGTTGTTATTTTGTTTATTTTGTTGATTGGTTTTTAGGATGTACATTGCATAACAACTTTGGTGGACCTCTATGTTTTTGTAATTAAATTAGGTTATCATTCTAAAATTTTGAATTCTTTATTATTGATGTGCTTTGTGAATTTGTGAATTTTAAAATATGCTTTAATATACATATTGATGTATATTTGAATTACTAGATGAAAAAGGGTTGGAAAATGAAACCATTAACAAGTGGTCTGACATGCTAAAAAATGGGGCACTAAATCTCAGTCGCCCTGGGGCCCAAAAATTGTAGTTGCGGCACTGAGTGAGATTCTTTATCCTAATATAAAAAAATTCCTACATATTATTGCATGTTTGCCAATTAGTGTAGCTTCAGCTGAGCGATCATTTTCCACATTAAGAAGTTAATCATTTTTATCCGTTTCTAACATTATCATAGTTAACTCAATGTTCAACTTAACTGATTTTCATTTATGTAAACTTTGATGAAATACACTTTTTAAACTTTTAATACAACTTGATACTTGCATGAATCCAATACTTTATCCCTAATTTTGTACAAATGATTAACTATTACACTAATTGTATTAAGCTTTTGCTTTTGCTTATAAACTGCTTTATTTTTATTGATTGCTGTTGCTATAGATTAAAAACTTGGTTGCGTTCTAAGATGGGACAAGATCGGCTATGCGGTTTGGCTCTGCTGCATATCCATCGCGAAATAGATATATCAGTTGATGACATAATTAAACGCTTTGCTTCTATAAAAAAAAGAAATACTGACCTAATATTATAAATATTATTAATTTTTAAATAAAAAAATTGTACATGTATTTTTTTTTTATTATATGCCTGTAATCATGTAACTATATTTTTTTTTTTATATGGCCTTTACTAAATTAAATATTAAGCTTCACAATTATAATTAAACCAAGTACTTATAATAATAACAATAAAATGATACTATTTTCATATTATTAATAATGTTGGCTCTAGTTATCAATATTCTTTTTTAGGAAAAGTAGGGGGGGCGAACTCCTAAAACCCCCTGGCTTTGGCACTGATCGCCCCCCCCCCCC